>NC_056729.1:663514524-663547024 GCF_019279795.1 Protopterus annectens
GTGTTACAGAAGACATTAAGGTGGCAGTATCAGACTTCGTCTTCTGTTTGGTGAGGAAGTTGGTAACACTTTGAAAGTAGAGTGGAATATGAAAAAAAAATTTAGTTGTGGCAGTCCATCCTCCGCAGTGGTTATTTATCATACGTACTACTCCAGTGGCGGTCACAGCCAGCTTACTGGGGTGGGGGCAGATGAGACTCCAGGGTGACAGTAGCAACACTCTGCGGTAAAGGTAACCAGTGCAAGCCAGGGAGGTTATCTGAAGTTCATGAAGTATTAGCAGCAGCTGTGAAGAATTTCTTGACTGCTTCCCTTTGGTAGCCGGTGGGGGAAGTTGTGCCTTCACTTCGAAGAGTGGTTAGAAATCACTTGGGACAAGTGAGTAAGGAGCATAATATCCAGAGATTAAAATATCCCCTTCATGATGCATCCCTCACCAAAATTCTTGCGGGATATCCCCAACCCTACCAACTATTTCAGCCAGGTCAAGAAGCCTGAGCCCTCCTAAATAAGAGCCAACTAGGAGATCCTACCAGACTAGGGAGGCAAATGTTATTCCTCAAGGTTCTTTTTGATGATGATTCTGAATATTGGTGATCTAAACAAATATGTGGCAAAGAAAAAAAATGACTGTGGTGCAGACCTTATCAAGAGGAGATTTGATATTCTGTTGGGACCTGCAGGCTGCCTACAACCATATCAAGATAGCAATGGAATCCAGACATATTTATATGTATGGATAGAAGCCAGTCACTGTTAATTCAGATATCTGCACTAAGTTTCACTACATGCCCTAGGGTGTTCAGCAAGTGCTTGCTAGTAGTAGCAGCAGCTCTTAATAGACTAATCAGGACCAAGGTTTTCCCTTACTTAGTGCTGGTTTCTAACTGCAGCATCTCATGTTCTTGTCACCAGGTTCCGTCTGTTTTGGGCTGTTCAGTTTGCTGGGCATTTCTATTGGTGCTACAAACTCTTACTTTCTCCCTGTGCAGTATATTAAATTCCCAGAATACTACCTGGATACCAGCACCTGAAGAGCCTGTCTTCCTAAAGACAAGATTATGACCGTAGAGTTACCCCTGCAGCAACTCTGTTGGCCAAGGTGGTACAGCAGAGTTCTTAGTTTTTGCTCATGCACATGTGTATGAGATTATTCCAGTGGGTGCTTTTTGAGTTCAGCAGCACATGAGCAGTTGCACTTTTGCAGAAATGCTGTTGCCCATTGATGCATGCAGGCTTACCCTGACATATGCCAGGGACTCGTGCTAACAGTGTGAGGGGGCTTTGTGCCTCTCCTAGCCGGTAAGGTCCCCTCTGACCTGTTTGTTTAATGTAGTCAATATACAGGGTTAATGCAGTGGGGTCGGAATTGAACCTCGAGTAACACAGACTCTCACTGGGAACCTCTCCATAGGTCCAAACACTTGTACACAGCCTGTACTAATTCTGCCAATGTTTCCAGGAGTTAAAACCATCCCATTACTACCCAGGTCCACTTTCCTGTTACCATGTCATATGCTTTCTCCAAGTGTCCAGTTGGACCTTTTTTTTTTCCTCATCTTCAGTTTCTTAACTACAGACATCATGTCAGTTGCTTTGCATTCTGATCTGAATCTGAACTACTTACCTCCCATCTTACTTTCTTCTACTCTGCGCATCCGTTTATCAGTCACCATCTCCAGAACTTTTATGCAATGTGACATTTGGCTGCATTTGTTCCAGTGTCAGTAGGCCTCAGATTTTATCCTAGAAAATGTTTTTTCTGGTGGCTGTAACATCACCCAGAAGGGTCTAGAAGTGACGGACTTGATCTTCCATAAGGATAGAGTGACATTATGTGCAAACCTCACCTTTATGCTGATGGAGCCTAACATGGCCATTAACTTGTGTTATTTCCCAATAATAAGACTAAAGGGGATGATATCTTGCATTGTCTGGTTGCATACATGATCTTGAAGTTTAACATTCACAGGGTCAGAGGATTCAGGAAGACAGACAAGTTGTTTGTGTCCTTCACTCTTAAAAAGAAAGGGCTGATGCTGTTCAAAATTCTTATCTAGATGGATTGTGAAGTGCATAAGGTGTTTTTCTAGCCTGGGTGTATAGCATAGAGGGATAAAGCCATGACTTATCCAGATGATCCAAGTTTGCATACCAGCATGGGTGCTAGAGGATTTGAACAGGAAAAGTTTGGGTTGAGCAGCCATTGATGACTACTGTGTGTGTGGGGGGTGGCAGTGTGATCTGCTGCACCAATGACTCCAGCAGTAGTGTTGAGGTCTGGCAAGTAGCAGGTATTGGGTTGGTGTGGCTCATGCTGCATGTAAGCTGGAAGGATAATCCTAATCCATCTGTGGGGCACAAACATACATTCGTAGGTTCAGTTCAAGCAGCTTTATTACACACACCGGAAATGAGGCTTTGTAGCTTAAACTTATAAACTGACGGCTACACTCGTACATGTTAACACTCGGGCTATTCTCTCAAAATGGCACTGCTGCCTGCACATGCTCACTGTTTTTATATGCACATGCTACATCTGGAAATGCTTCTTAAAAGTACATACACACACTGATTTACATCCTCCCTCTTTGAGAAATGGTCCTTATGCAAAATGACAGTATTCAATGACATGCAATTTACAGAAATGATTTTTCGACATGCAGTTATACAGCACTAATTATCTGACATGCAGTGTTCAGCTTCAGGGGCAGCTGGGATATCACCAGGAATGGGAATGAATACGGAGACATGTTCTTTAATATGAACATTGCCAGGTTGCTCTGAGATAGTCTGTATCCCAGGTACAATGCTGTGATATCACTTCTGATACAGGAAGAAGATGCCTGTGGTTTCCCCTGTATTCTGTACCCTCAGATTCCACCAAGTAGGATCTTGGCTTGGCACATACACCTATCACTTGACCAATTTGATCAAAGCCTTTCACTGTTTGCATCCTCACTGTCGTCCCCTTTAAGGGACTAAGAAATCTTGTTTTATCATATCTGGACTTCTGAAATTAACTCTTCTTAAAAAGTTGGGCTTTGATTGCTCTGTTGATTTTTAGCATTAGGCACCAGCAAACTAGAACTGATAGGCAAGGTAGTTCTGGTTTGCCTAGATAGAAGTCTTTGAGCAGATGAGCCAAGTAGGTTGTCATGGGGTATATTGCTGAGATTGAGTAAATTCAAGAAGATATCGGTATTGTCACACTTAGACCTGTATAGTAATTGCTTTGTACTCTGTACTGCAAGTTCAGCAAGGCCATCTGACTGTGGGTATTCAGGACTACTAGTAACATGGATAAAGTCCCACTCTTTTGCAAGTCTTTGAAACAATTGACTGGTAAATTGAGAACCATTGTCAAAAATAACTTTGTGGACTACCATGAACTGAGAAATGACATTTCACCATAGTAATAGCAGTGGATGTTAGGTTAGGTAGCAAATCAATTTCAAACCAGTTTGAATAAGAGTCTACCAACACTACTTAATGCTGACTGTTCCACTCAAATGTCAGTTGCTGCTGTTGACCAAGGTAGTTCAGAAATTTGGCTTAGCTGAAGTGGTTCTTTTTGCAAATGCAGCTTAGTACTGTTGCACACTGAACAAGAAGACAGCACCTGATGTCTTTCGCTAGAGAAGGCCAAAATACTAGTCCTCTCTCACTATTCTTTTGGTAGAATCAGAACCTGGGTGGCCACGGTGCAAAATCTGAATGTAGTCACGTTGTAAGGAAGTAGGAGCAACAACTTTTGGACCTTTGAAAATGATACCGTCTTCCATCATCATTTCATCTCTGTATGGAAAGTAAGGTTGCATTTCTGGTGGTATACAAGATTGCTTTGATGGCCATCCTACTTTGATGAAGTGGTTAAGTTTTTGCAAAATTGGATCACTCTTTGTATGATCTCTCAGCTCATCAAGTCTTGTGATTGAAAAATTACACACTTCCATGACATCAAAGTCAAAATTCTCTTCATCAAGCTGTTCCGTACTATTTCTGGGTGATCTGGATAAGGTATCAGCCAGATATACAAGTTTGCCTTTTGTATACAGCATTTTGAAATTGTACTTTTGCAATTCGAGCATTATTCTTTGTAGTCTTACTGGAGCTAAATGTATAGGCTTCTTTAAAATAGCAACTTGAGGTTGATGGTCAGTTTCTGTCTGGATGGCTCTGCCATAAATATAATCATGGAACTTTGAACATGCCAAAAGTTCCTTCTCAAATGTGACCATACTACATCTGTTTGGGTAAGAGTTCTGTGCATAGGCAGTAGGTCTGCCCTCTTGAAGAATAACTGTACCAAGACCGAACTTTGAAGCATCACAGGAAAGAACTGCCGGTTTGTGGACATCATAGTATCTTAATGTAGGCGGGTTAGCAATTTGCTGTTTGAAGTTAACAAATGCTCTCTGGTAGTGGTCTAACCATGACTATGCAACATTTTTGCATATCATTTGTCTTAAAGTGCTCTTCACTTACTAAAGCCAGGGATAAATTTGCCCATATAGTTAACCATACCTAGAAAATGTTGTAGAGCTTTGATATTGTCTGGACCTGGCATCTCAAGAATGGCTGCTTGTTTAGAAGGATCTGGTCATAAGCCTGTACTGGTAAATAAATGACCCACACAAGTGACTTTTGGTAGTCTTTGCACCTCAGAGGATTGAACTTTAAATTCACTTTACGCGCTCTATCCAGAACTTTCCTGAGGTTTCTGTCTGCTCTGCTTCACCATTACCTTCAACCAGTAAATAATCGACTATTATTGCATACAGGTAGCCTGAAAAAAATTACTCCCTTGAACACTGAAAGACTTCACTGGTAGAATTTATTTCAAAGGCATCCTGAGGAATCTGTACCTACCAAATGGGATACTGGATGTAGTCAGTAGTGAAGATTTGCGATCAAGCATTACTTGTCAAAATGAACTCTTGCATCTAAGACAGAGCCACTTGGCCTGAGGGTTGCAATTTCCTCGACTGTATGCATAGGATGATGTCTTTTTAATGCCTTGTTCAAGTCTCTTGGGTCAACGCATAGTCTGATTTCATCTGAATTTTTCTTATGAGCAGCTACCATGGAAGACACCCACTCAGTTGGTTCTGTGACTGGACAAATCCCATCTTGCTTTTCCATTTTGTCTAACTGGACCTTGACTTTGGCCTGCATAGCTATTGGAACTCTTCTTGCTGGTCTGACCACTGAACTGACCTCAGAGTCTACTTTCTTGGAGTACACAACTGGAAGTTCACCTAATTTGCCATGAAAAGACCAGCATACTCTGAGAAAATAGTGTCACTGAAGCTGGAACTGGGACATGTGCTTACATGATTGACGTCTTTGGTAAAAGAAAGCAGTTTCAATCTCAAACTGTCTCCGAGACCTAATAATGACTGCACAGGTCTTCGGACTACATAAAATTGCAAGCTATAACTGTTCCCAGATGAATAGCATGAAAGCACTACTGAGCCTTCAGTTTTAATCTCTTCATCTCCATAAGCAACAAGCTTAGCACAACTGGACAATTTAAGGTGCTTACCAGCTCTCACTTTAGCAGATATTTCTGGTGACATCACGTTACACTTTGAACCATTGTTGCTTTGAGCTCCTTCGGTTTACCACTGATCCGGACAGTACAGAATACTTCATTCTTTGCCAACAAATATACTGCATTAACCTTTTCACCGACCACTGATACACCATCTACATAGAAAGTAGAGTTGCAGCTTTCTACACGATCAACATGCTTTTTTGAGTGACTTTTCTTAATAACTGAATGAGGCCTGCTTGATTTACAAAAGTTTTGAAATTGGTTCATTTTTTACACTTGTGGCATTGCTGACCAAATGCTAAGCACTTTTCTCTCTGACTCATGATTGGCACCACAGTTACTACAGTTAGCAGTGAGACTTGACTTGGGTTTTGCTGACTCACCCTCGTACTGCACTGAGCATGTCCATTTTACTGAGCTAGTCTTGGAACTTTATAGAAAGTTACGGGATCTCCCAAGAAACCCTGCAGGAGCTGCAGCTGCCATGTGTTTAGACCTGCTTCTGCTTGTCACGTGCTGCATCCTGTCTCCATTTGCTCTAGAGGCTGTTGAGACCATGCACTTATCACTTGCAAGCATACTTGTGTGCCTTTCTGTGAGCTCATGGATTTGACAAATCTCTATGGCTTTGCTTAACATTAAATCACTGTCACGAAGCAAAATCTTTATCACTGCAGCACTATTAACACCACACACAAGCCTGTCCTTTTATTAACTTCTGACCAGCACCTTCTAGACATCTATAAACCCAACAAAACTTATGGTAAACTTGTCTCTAAACACTCTGTGTCCCCTGCATGAAATGAGCTACCAGCTCATATTCATAGCATCATTAATTCCAGCTGCTTTAAAACTGTAGTCAAGCACTAATTTCTGAACTCTAAAGCCTGTCCTTGCCTAAATCCTCCATAATCTGCATTTTCCTTTCTTTTTCTTTTCACTACCTGTCTGCATCTAATAATTCAGTGACTAATCTTCTCACTAGACAATACCACATTATGCTACTTGGTAAAGATATTTCGTTATTGTAAATTCTTAAATGTAGTAGTTGTATTTACTTCATTTTGTTTTATTTTTATTGCAGTTATTCATTTCAGTTGATTACTGCATATGTAATTTTTGCTTATGTTGTATTGCTGCACTGTTTTTCTTAGGTATTGTATATTGCTACTATGTTATCTTTATATGTTTGTATTGCTGGAGCTTTTCTCCTTGGGTCTCCACTGAAAATGGGCCATTGGCTCAGATGGACTAGCCTGGTTAACAACTATTTATTTATTTTATTTTTCAGGTCACCAAATCTGCATGTTTTGGCCTCCTTTCTCAAGTCGGTGATAAAGGCTGCAAAAGTTTCACCTGTCTTTTGGTCTCTTGTATAAAATAACTGCCTCTCTAATGTAACATTTGTCTGGGGGTTGTACGTTTCTCTAAATTTGCATTTTAAGTACTTTGGGTCCTCTCTTCACCCGGTACTACAGTATGGTGGTTTTCCCCCTCTCCAGCATATAATTCTGGTGCATACACAAATGAACAATCTCTTTCAATAGCTTCTGACCCAGCTAAGTCAAATAAAATGAATGCTCTTATATGTGCATCTTTGTTAGAAAAAGCTGCTTGTTTGAAAATATCATATTCCTACTCACACACACTCCAGTTCTGTGCTATATCATGATCAAACACAAATGGAATGGGTCTGCGAAATGCCTCTGCCATCTCGACACACAGTAGTGAAGGTGCTTGAAGTTATGTATGAACATACAGACACAAATAAATTATATATATATATATATATGCCAGAACCTCTAATTATGGCAACAGCACATCAAACTCTATGAAATAACTGCACTTTGTCAAATAAGTCTCCATAGCACAAGAACACTTTAAAATCCCTGTACTTTGTGAAACCACTCCTTATCAGTATAAGAAATACTTTGAAATGACTGTACTTTGCGAATAAACTGTACACAGCAGAAGAAGCTGAGTAAGAAATAATTCAAGATGAATGCACTTTGCAGATAAACTGTACACAGCACAAAAAATCTTTTTCAAAGTAACTCTGTACAGTGTAAGAAGCATTTTAAAATGGCAGTTCTCTGCGAATAAATGCACAGCGCAAGAAACTTTTCAAAATGGCCGTACTTTGAACTTTGCAATATAACTGTACTTTGCACCCAGAAAACTCTTTGAAATAATTGTACCATAATAAAGCACACACTCTGTAAATACTTTGCACACTCTGAGATACTTTGAGCAACTCTAGTTATGCTTTGACTAGCTTCGGTCAATGCGAAATAGTAGATGTAATGGGATCCTATCTCGCCTACATTCATGACAGATGGGTTCGGAGCCGATCCATCGGCTCCGACTCGGCAACTTATATACTAGCACGAAGTCTCTCATTGGCTGGGCTATACCCTATCCCAGGATGCACTACACCTGCTTCCCCAGATCTCGTTTGCCGCTTTACTAGCTGGACGTGGTCTCGACTTGGCTGGAGCTAAGTGATTTATCTTTACCTTTATTGGTCTTTGACCTTGGGGTTTCTTGTCAGATATTAACCAAACAGCTGTTTTAACAGCTTCTTTATCCTATTTTTGAAAGTTTGAGTGCTAAGTGTTGTCTGGTACTTGTTCTTCTTGTTGTCGGGCAAGGCCCGTTTTAGTTAGAGGGCCCTTGCCCTATCCTAGTGTAGTTTTAGTTAAAAGGTTTTTTTCTACTATTAATTTAATTCCTTTGTGTATTTTTGTACCTACGGGCCAAGCCCGTTTAAATTAGAGGGCTTTGGCCTTGGTATTTTTGTCAGTTGTTTGTGAGGTAAATTCTACTGTCTCTCGCGCTTTTCAGTTGGCGCTATTTTTCTTATAGTGCTTATTTTGTGGTGAACTCTATTTCTTTAGGTACCTGTACTACGTCTAAAGAACAGAAGTCAGGGTTTAAAAAATGCACTCGGTGCAGTTATAAAATGTCCATAACAGACAGCCATTCTATTTGTGTTTATTGTTTGGGGCCGAAACATTTACAAGACACTTGTAGCATATGTCATGCCTTTTCTGCTAGAGTTCTTCAAGAGCGTAAGAACAAGCTCATTTTAAAAGGGCTTATTAAACCCTCCTTTGAGGAAGCTTTGAATCCTCCTGTTGCTTCCAAAGAAAAGATCGGCTCCGACAAGTCCGTCGGAGCCGACTTCTAAAAGAAAAGTTGACCTCTTCTTCCTCGGCTCCACTGACTTGGGGCCGAGTGTCGAGTCTGCCTCGATACCTCCTACCGGTTCCATTGTCTTGGAGCCGCAAGTTGGAGTATCGAGGTGAATCACCTCCATCGGCTCCAATGGCTTCGGAGCCAGTGGAAGTGTGCAGCTCAGACTCTTCCCCCTCGGCTCCGAAGAAAAAGGCTTCTTCGGCGCCGATAGTGATCCATGAGTTGGTGGAGTCGGCGCCAACAGTATTGGAGCCGTTTCGGAGCCGGTCCCCTTCTCCCTCAGAGCCGAGAGGAAAGTCTTCTTGAGTGTCTACCTCCTCTAAATCCTCGAGACTATCGGATTCGGACCTGGATAGGGTTTTACAGAGGCTCTTCCAATCTCCAGTATTTGCTAAAATGGTCTCGGCTCCAGCACAGTTTGCTTCGGAGCCGATCCCCCCTCCTACACTCTTGATTCCTCCTCCAACCTCTTCTGAGTTGTTGGAGCCGGTGGTGGGGGAGCAATGTGGAGCCATACGGTCGGAGCAGAGACCCCTATCAGGCCTTTCGGCTCCAACCATGCTTCCTACCCTGTCCTCCGGTTCAGGGTTTGGCACTGCGACCTCTACAGCCGGGCCCGAGGGGAATACTTTGGGATTAGGTGCTTCGGTGCCTAGTCTTCCCCTCGGAGCATCGGCTGCTGGAATTCCCAGTGCCATCGTGGCCTCTAGACCAGTGATTTCCTTGGATTCTGGAGGTCCGGCCTTTGAGGCCATGAGGAGCGCGCTGGCCATGCCCTTGCCGGTTCAACTAGACTCTACCTCACCGTCCCTAGATTTGGAGACTGGTGCCTCTGTTGCATTGCAGCCCCCCCGGCAGCGGGGCCCCAGGGCCTGAGGATACCCCAATCGGGGGTTCCCTTCTTCCGGGTGGTCCGTCCGAAACCGCTTCGGACGAACCTCCACGGAAGAAATTGTGCAAGAGGAAGCACGACTCCCAAGATGAGTCTATTACATCGGATACTGACCTCGATGACGCTGAAGGGTCCCCCAAATCATCTTCGGATGATATCTCCTTCTCAGATATCTTGGAGATTCTGAGACAGAGAGGTGACTGGCAAGCCAAAAACCCTTCAACTGAGGAGTCAGTCTTCCTCAAGGCCTTTGGAGCCCAGCCCTCCGCCTCCTGGGTGTCTCCGCCCTTTGATGAACTCCTTGATGTGGTTTCTCGAAGGGTGTGGGAACACCCTGATTCCGTGGAACCGGTGCCTGCGAGGCCTAACAAATTCTTGTCAGCTCCCCCCCAGAAAGAATTTCTCACTAAGGTAGATGCTTTGGTGGTGGCTTCTGCCACACAGCAGGACGTGGCAGAGGCTTCAACGCTCATTCATCCTCCTAATAAGGATTCTAGGAGTATGGATAGGTACGGGAAGCGTACCCTGTCCTCAGCGGCCTTTACCTTACGGTCGCTGAATTATTTATGTCATTTTACGAGGCTCCAAAGGGATCTTCTCAAAGAGCTAAATGACTCCCTTGTTGGTAATCTACCTGACGCGCTGGCCTCGGCTGTTGGCGCACAGATGATTACTCTTTCTTCTATTGTTAACTCGTCCATGAGGCTCATCTCAGATGCGGCCGAGGCGAGTAGAGCAGCGGAACAGGCGTTACCCTTAGGAGACAAGCCTGGTTACGCTTGTGTTCGCACGGAGGCCTTCAAGTCTTCCTTCACGACGCCTTTGATGGGTCATCTTTGTTTGGACCCAAGGTGAAGGACATGCTAACTCGGTGCGAGCAGGAGGGCAAGACTTTGACTGCCGCTAGCGTTATTCCGCCTCCTTCCAGGCCTTATCCCAAGGCTGGGAGAGGAGGGAAAATGTGGTTCAAAAATCCCAAAAGTCTTTCTCTACTCCACCCAGTGATTCCCCCTCCAGTGGCAGGGGGGGGGGGATTTTGGAAGACGCCGCCCCAGAGGTGGCAGAGGCCCCCGTAACTCTGGAGACCGCGATTCCTTTCGTGGTTCTTCATACAACCAGCGTTCCTGAGTGGTTGCCCGACTGTGCAACTCCGGAGCCAGTCGGGGTCGCTGGCGGCGCATCCACAAGCTTGGGAATCCATTACAAGCGATCAGTGGGTGCACCGCATTATTACCGGAGGATATGTCATCCCTTTCAGCAAACCCCTTTCTTTAAGGGAAATCCCGGACGTGCCACCCAGTCAGCGGGATCAGGCAGCATTAGAAATTTCAAAGCAGCCCGAAAAAGCAGCCATCCAGCCTGTCCCCACCGACCAGATCGGATCAGGAACTTACTCAAAATTATTTTGGTGCCAAAAGACAGGGGACTTCAGGCCCATTTTGGACCTCAGTGCATTGAATCGTTTCATCAAGAAGTCCAAATTCCGAATGGTCACTCTTCAATCTATTCTTCCTTTGCTGGAAAAAGATGCATGGATGTGCTCAGTAGATCTCCAGGACGCTTACTATCATATTCCCATAGCTCAAGAGTCCAGGAGACATTTACGCTTCCGCCTCGGAGCCAGTCATTTCCAATTCCGAGCACTGCCCTTTGGTCTCACCACAGCCCCCAGGGTGTTCACCAAGTGTCTGGCAGTGGTAACTGCTCACCTGAGAAGTCTGGGATTCCAGGTGTTTCCTTATCTAGACGACTGGCTCCTTACAGCCACCTCCGAGCATCTACTTCTTCAAGCGCTCAGAGCCACATTCACCTTGGGCCGTTTTTTGGGGATCACATTCAATTTGCAAAAATCTGTACTACAGCCTTCTCAGCGTATTACTTTCATAGGCGCAGACTTAGACACAAAAAGAATGCGCGCCTTTTTGCCGGCAGCAAGAATTCAGATCTTACAAGATCAAATCAAATCCTGCCTTCACTTACAAAGAGCCCCGGCCCATCGGATTCTACAACTGTTGGGCTCGATGGCGTCGACTATACTTCTAGTTCCTTTGGCCAGACTTCACATGCGAATTCTACAATGGCTACTGTCGGTTCAATGGTCTTATCAGGAACTGCCCTTGAACCACTTAATCATAATAACGGAAAGTTGCCGTCGAGATCTGCGTTGGTGGCTTCTACAGTCAAATCTCGACCAAGGGCGATCATTTATTCCTCAACGTCCGTGCCACTGTGACCACGGACGCCTCCCAGGTAGGGTGGGGGGGTCATTACCTGGACAGGTCGGTCCAAGGCACATGGCAGATCCAGGAAACACATTTGCATATCAATGTCCTGGAGATGAGAGCGGTACTATTGGTACTCCAAGCTCTCCATCACGCCTCCCACAGGGCCCAATTATCCTATCCGACAACATGTCGGTAGTATGGTACATAAACAAGCAAGGGGGTACCAGGTCTTACCCACTATGCAGAGAAGCCATGAGACTTTGGCACTGGGCGGTAGCTACCAACCGCTTAATGGCAACGCACATACCGGGGAAGTCCAATGTGATTGCAGACAGATTAAGCAGGACCATTCTCTTGCCCCACGAGTGGTCCCTCAATCAGAGTATAGCTGCGAAAATCTTCGACAGATGGGGTCTTCCTTGCTGCGATCTGTTTGCCAGCCCCCACAATGCGAAATGCACAGAGTTCTTCACACTGTTCCTTCCCAGGGACAGATTCCCAGGACGCTCTGACCCACAGTTGGCCCTCCGGTCTTCTACGCATTCCCTCCGTTCCCCCTCCTACCGAGGGTGATACAGAAGGCCATTTACATGGAGAGTGAGATGATTCTGATTGCCCCGCACTGGCCTCGTCAAGTTTGGTTCCCTTTCCTACAGAGGCATGTGATAGAAGGTCCATGGTTTCTGGATCCGGTGCCAGACCTGTTGACTCATCAGTCAGGACGGCTTCATCCGTCTCTCAGGTCCCTGAAGTTGGCAGCATGGTTACTCCACTTCCATCCTTAGTCCGAGATAATGCTCTCTCGCCGGATGTGGTCCACATTCTGTCTTCTTCCCATAAACCTTCCACCATCAAACTTTATTCCAGTAAATGGAAAAGGTTTGCCTTCTGGGCTCAAGAACGAGGTATTGATCCTCTCACTATTCCAGTATCGGAGGTTCTGAATTTTCTGGCCTTCCTGTTTCAGTCGGGATCTTCAGTTTCTACCATTAAGGTTCAACTAGCGGCAATCTCTAATTTTCATGCTTCATTTGAACCTTCATTGATGTCTCACAAACTTTGTAAGGCGTTCCTTAAAGGGGCTTGGCTCCTTAGGCCTCCTTTATCTCATCCTGTTCCTCCTTGGGATTTGAATATGGTTCTTGCTGCCCTAACTGCCCGTCCTTTCGAACCAGCTGCTACTTCTAATTTAAAATTTCTGTCTTGGAAAACAGCTTTTTAGTAGCCATAACATCTGCTAGACGAGTTTCAGAACTTCAAGCTCTCTGTTCTGATCCTCCCTATTTGATTTTTCACAAACATAGAGTTTCATTGAAATTGAACCCTGCATTTATTCCAAAGGTGGCCTCTTCTTTCTGTTTGCAACAAACCATAGAACTCCCTGTGTTTTTCCCAGAATTTTCTAATAACGCAGAATATACTTTGCATCAATTGGACGTACATAGACAGTTACGTTTTTATTTGATAGAACCGCTCAAACGCAAAATCAAATCAATTGTTTGTCTCTTTTGCAGCGAACAAATTGGGTCAACCAGTATCAAAAGCCTCCATATCAAAATGGATTAAAGATTGTATCACTTTTGTTTATTCACAGGCCAAAAAAGATCTCCCCTTTCCAGTCAAGGCTCATTCTGCCAGGGCAATGGCTACTTCGGTAGCTTTTCACTCCAAGTTATCCTTTGATGATATTTGTGCTGCGGCAACCTGGACTTCTCCGCACACTTTTATTTCTCATTACAAATTGGATGTGGTTTCTCGAGGCAGAGCTTCCTTTGGTTCCACGGTTCTCAGGAGTGTGTTCCAATGAGCCACCCGGGATGTAGGTGCTAGGGACGCTGTCCCATCTGTCATGAATGTAGGCGAGATAGGATCCCATTACATCTTTTAGTTATGTACTTACCATAACTTTGGATGTATGGGATCCATCTCGCCTACATTCATAAGTACCCACCCTCCTTCCCCCTGCCTTTTGGATTTAGAGGAGCTGTAGTCACTTTTTTCTTGGCGTTCTTTCTTGAAGAACTTTAGTTGGTTATAGTGACTTATAGTGTCTCTGTGTTTACATGGGTGTATGAAAGCGAACAAACAAGATCTGGGGAAGCAGGTGTAGTGCATCCTGGGATAGGGTATAGCCCAGCCAATGAGAGACTTCGTGCTAGTATATAAGTTGCCGAGTCGGAGCCGATGGATCGGCTCCGAACCCATCTGTCATGAATGTAGGCGAGATGGATCCCATACATCCAAAGTTATGGTAAGTACATAACTAAAAGTTTGTGCCCAAACACGGTCTTTTACTAAAAAACATGCAGTCGCCTTGCTCTTTAATTTTGCCCTTTTATTGTACTCGTTATGCCTTTTTAATTGCTTATCATGCTCATTGTACTTTTCTTGTGCCAGTTTTACTCTAAACATGCTCGCTATGCAAACCAAACATAATTCTGAGCCTGATGTGAATATTTCTGCTAAGTTTTATCAAATATCATGGTTTCAAACATTTCATTTGATTAATAATGTGTTTTGTGCCTTATAAATGCTCCGTTTCATATATTTCTGCTAGTTTTATCAAATATCATGGTTTCAGACATTTCATTTGATAATGTTTTTTGTGCCTTATAAATGCTCTGTTTCATTTTCTTGCCAAATAAATTAATTTGTGCAGTTTTCTTTACCTTAAGTTAATTTCTGGCTCTTTTCCATTTGAGCACCATTTCACTCAGCCAGCTTAATCTGCCTTCACTTTCAACTCTGCACCTCATGGCTTGAAGAAGTTGCTCTCTTAATCATGGTTCTGACACCATGTCGCTTGTCTGATCAGGATAAAAAAGAGCAACATTTGTGGGTTCAGTTTATCCAGCTTTATTACACACAAGCACATCAGAAATGAGGCTTTGTAACTTAAACTTCTAAACAGACTGACTACCACACTCGTACATGTTAACACTCTGGCTGTTCTCTCAAAATGGCACTGCTGCCTGCACGTGCTCACTATTTATATGCATGTGCTACATCTGAAAATGCTTCTTAAAGGTACGTACATACGCTCTGATCTACAATATACAGGGAGCATTTCAAGGGTGATGGCTTCAAGCAAAGCCACCATGCTCACTATTTATATGCATGTGCTACATCTGAAAATGCTTCTTAAAGGTACGTACATACGCTCTGATCTACAATATACAGGGAGCATTTCAAGGGTGATAGCTTCAAGCAAAGCCACCATCTGCTGGGGGGAAGGAGGGAGGGGCCCCTGATGCAAATTATGGCTTGCTTGGCATCTGACTTTCACCTCTGAAGGGAAATAAATGGGGTCATAGGTCTCGTCACAGCTAGAGATAAATAGGCTTGAAAGGTGTTGCATGGGCTGGGATACAGATAGGTTAGTAGCTTGCTTAGGGGAGTGGGGATAGGTCACTGAAGCCTTGAACAATGAAGGGTAAAAGAAAAATTATTCTGGTCTCTGGTTATTGGCTAGGCTTGTAATCGTCTGCAGACTGCCCGTTTTTTAGAGTCTACTTTTTAAAACCTGACTCCCAGAAGGTAGACTTTCACAATCCCGAGACCACAGTCACGAAAACGCAGAACATTGAATGTCAATATGTGTCTGAAAAAATAAAAGAAATGAGTTAAATTATTTTTAATAATCTGTGCATGTTTGCATGGCGTTCCGCAGTGCACAAACATGCCTCATTAAAAAAAGAAATAATAATAATAAAAATTGGAAAAACAAAAGTAATATGTGACAAAAATGTATTACGGGACCCTGCATGGAATATCTGCAATGGTGTATTGGTGCTGTTGCTAACATGGTAGGGCTTTGGACTGTGTTGTTTCTAAGGTCTGCTCATGGATCCCTATGCAGATGAGGTGGAGTTACTGAATAGCACAAATGGGTGTCCATGTCTGCATATCCCTTCCATGTAGGCACAGAACCATATTGTTGTCCACAGAAGAGGAAGCCGACATCAAAGGAGTGTGTGTCCAATAACTTCCAAGCTAATTTGAGCTTAGCTGCGCCTGTTTGCACAGCACACCACCATGCTAAGCCTGGAAGTCTAGGGTTGTATGTACACAAAGTCCTAATCTCTGTTTACCTGTGGGGCGCGTGTTTGCATAATGCGCTGCAGTGCTGAGTGTATCTAAAAGACAATGACATATTAATTAGGTTTGACCCATGTTTCACTTAAACTATGACCATTAAATTATGTTAATGATGTACTATGTGGATGGAATGCATCACAGGTAGCCAATCACACAGTCAGCACCTACAGCTGAGCACTATAAAGTATCCCTACACCCTATAGTCTGATTTTTTCCACCATACTCTGCACCATTGGATTACATACTTGGAATTTTAATTGAAAGAATGCTAGGACCTGCTGCACGTCTGCTACATCTGTATGTGTTAGATGCTGAGGTCACTGCTGCTGCTGACAATAGGCCTAGACAGAGAAGAGGTCACTGCTGCTGCTGACAATAGGCCTAGACAGAGAAGAAGAGTGTTCAGGCCAGGGTTACCTTCCAGGTACTACATGAGCTGGCATTATATCTTCTAAAACTGATAGTACTAGCAGACCTGAGGTGTGTTGCATGCATCGGGTACTGTGATCTGTAGTGTGTACCAGTACATAGGTAAGTGTTCTAATCTAAATACAGCCAACGTGCACTGTGTGTGCCTTGCCACGCATTATATCTTCTAAACTGATAGTACTATCAGATATGAGGTGTGTTGCATGCATCGGGTACTGTGATCTGTAGTGTGTACCAGTACGTAGGTAAGTGTACTAATCTACATACGGCCAACATATTCACTATGTGTGTGCCTTGGCGTGTCCTGTATGCAGTGAGTGGAAGTGATACTAGCCTGAATGTGGCCATGTTTGTGTGTGAGGCTGTTATAGCATTTTACATGTTACAGAGCCATAGGACGTGTGACCTTACCTAGCATAATGGCCGTACAGCCCTCAGAATCGGAGACATCTGTATACCCCTCTGTACAGGATCAGCACATATTGCCCCAATCCAAGAGGGACTCGGACAGACGACATGTGTTGAGATGATGGTTGTCCAGCCAGTCCTACAGATAGCATGTGCCGAGGTGCACTGAGGTGCTCTGTGTACTATTAGGCAGGGTCTGTTTCAAGGGTATGTTTTGTGTGTTCGACAAATGTTTCCCACAAGCATGTAGTACTAACATCACATAGTAGGTTAATGTCCTTACGGCGAGTTATCAATCTACTATGCTTCCTACAGATAGGTAGCATATGCACTCCAACAGGGTCACACCTTACCCTGTATGCAAGGCAGAGATCACCTCTGGGTACTCTATATGCCGCAGGAGGCAATGACACTCATTGCAGATGATCAGCAGTGAGCACATACTGAAGATGTGAAGTGGCATTGTGAGGGACCATACTGTTGTATGCAAGTGCCAGTACAGCTTGAAAAGGTACATCAGCAAATGGCCATTGCACTCTGATATTGGCATGGTGAGGGAAGAGTATGTGGAGGTTATGAGTATGTCGGCTACTGGTGACCTGTGGCCTCAGCTATGTCATATGATTCCTGCCCTACCACTGTAAAGACATGGTGATCTGAGGCACATTAGATATAAACCTGTGTGGCCAGGTCTGTGTGCCCACTTTTCACCCCTGAGTATGTACATCATATGTTGGGACTGATGTGCTACTAACAGGGACAATATTGTAATGTCTGCACACTGCACACACTTGAGCCATTACACATGAAGGTATGGACACACAGTATTGTATCCTTTGATGATCACTGCATTCACTGTTGTACCATCTATACCAACATGTTTTTGGTGTAAATCTCAGACTGTCAGTGCTATACTGAATGTGGCAGCTAGCACAGCTATCATTTGTGCAGTTGCATCCTTGCCATGTCACCACACAGGCATATTGTACATCTGTAGCAGTCACACAGATGCCATGGTACACCAATACACAGTGTAGATAACATGTCCTATGGAGTCCATGTCATGACTGGACAAATATAGTCTGTCTCCTAAATGCTTTGAAGGGGATGTGTATGTCCCCATACAGGGAGATGTCATATCCCACTGTGTACCTCCCACGTTGACATGACAGGAGTAACATGTCTTACATCTTCTACACACTTACAGCAATGCAGTATACATAGTTTATACTGAGAAGTCTAAGTAACACAGACAGTGCACACCACATGAAACAACCCCCCCCCATGCATGTAAAGCATACATCTGCTGTGACACACACGTGCAGGTTACACAGTGGGATGCAGAACACGGCAAGCATAACTAATGTCGACCAACTGTCTGAATCAGACACAGAATATTTGTAGATGGGTCAACTCTATCACCACAGCTTGTAGACGTGTAAGTTCTGAACACCCAGGGGACACGTGTCAAGGGTAGCAGACCTTCTCGCAAATTACGAATGCATGAGTACGCTGACTGCTACCATTGTCCGTGTTAGACTGTTCTACACACATGAGCCTATGGAGCCATGCACATATACTGCTGTACCTTGCTGAAGTCATATTTCTGCTGTTGCCATGCCATCCTGTTCCTCTTTTTTTTTTTTTTTTTTTTCCCCCACTGTGTGTTCATAGATTATCCCCTCAGATTCCTGAAACAGAAAGTTGCACAGGTCTGTGACACACCTGTCATTGTGTAACAATGCCGCCAGTACTACAACATACAGCACAAGGTACAAAAAAGTTTGTTGTATGCTCATGATGCATGCTGGCATACAGTATCTATTGGTGACCACTACAAGTGCCATGGCAAAACAATATTGCATTACACAAGTACATGTAATATAGTCACCCTGTGCATCAGATGCACAGCATCATTTCCCTGCATTGATGGGAAGGATGACAGGGATGTGGCACAGGTATCATCACTTGCACAGGATGTTGTGTGGGGGTGCTGTAGGCCTAGGCTGACACAAACAGTTGACAGCATGTGTGAATCAGAAAGGGGATTGGGATAGATGGACCATGGAGAGGTACCGTGTGTGTCTGTAGGTGACCTGCATGTGACAGGTGTGTGTGTGTGTGTGTGTGTGTGTGTGTGTGTGTGTGTGTGTGTGTGTGTGTGTGTGTGTGCGCGCGAACAGTCAAGCTCAGTGCTAGCCCCACACATGTGTATGTTGGACAGCTGTGGACCGTACATGGTAGTGTTGACAGTTCACCGTTTCCAGCCCTGAACACTGAAACTGGCTCTGCCAGGAGTTGCACTGGCACCACCATATCCAAGGTCAGATGCAGTGCTAGTGCCTGACAGTGACTGCTGTTTGCTGGGACTGCCCCCCCCTCACAGGACCAACCAGGGACCATGGCCCCATGGCCTGCCACATCATGGTATGGACATCACACTCCCCTGGGTATACTGCCACTACAGGAGCGTGACTGTGCATGGCCATGTGGACTTTCAACAGATGGTGTTGCTGACCTGTTTCTACGGTTCCAAGGCCCAACTCCATCCAGGCGTTCTAGCACAGACAGTGCGTGGTCCAGGATGGACACACTCTGTTAGCCCATCGTCTGTCGACTGCATCAGTGAACTGATCCAGGGCCCTCCCCAATGCAATGGAGGCAGTCACGGATGTCAGACTGTGCTGCATCTGTAACACTAAGCATACACCTGGTGTTTCTTTCAGAATATCCCTGTGCCTCCATGATGGCCCAAAACATGCGCCAGGTGACCTGTGATGTTACACCTGCAACAGGTGGTGGACAGACAGCAAGCCTCCTACAAGCACCCCTGTCAATCCACCTGTGTGGAACCTTACCACATCTCTGGCTATGGCCAGTGTCTATACTCACTGGTGCCATTGTTGCCATAGTGTCCTGTGCAGTGTCTACACCCTGTAACTGTCAAGTACGTGTGGCCTGTTGGGACTGGGTATGTGTGGGCATACTGACCGTGTGTGGTGACATTGGGGGTAGAAGAGGGATGTCAACCTCTGGGACAGATTCAGCTCCGACAACCCCACCTGTGCCTCACTGTAGCCACCATTGTCATCAGAGTCTGAAGAGACACTGACATCAGGTTGTGTGGGAGAGAGACCCCTCCCCGGTCACTTGTGAAAACCAAGACAAAAGCAGTACATTACTACCTGCACTATTACCTATTGTTCATAGTTCATAGATAGTTCATAGATTAGTACTAGGCTAACTGTCCTTGTGGACCACTTTAAGCCTAGCCAGTTATCCCATGAGAGAATCAAACCCTGCACCTTTTGTTTGTAAGGTAAGCACCTTAATCATTATGCCAACCTCCCACCACCAACAGTCATAATAATGAGTATCAACAACTGCATTACCAGTCTCACATCTTCTTATCTCCTCTTTCATGCACAACAGACTTTCTCGCAACAAAATACACATTCAGCTCAAGGCCTGTATAACAAGCACATCAAGTAAATCAAGTGAAACTTGACCAGTGCAATTTACTTTTTAGTTAGTTTCATAAAACCAACATGTATGAGTACACCTATCTTAACAAATACAAAAGGAAGAAACTATTGTCCAAGGGCAAAAAGAAACAAATTCCATATTGGATAAACTCCCCTCCCTCAACAAGCAAAGTAGACCAGTAGTGAAAACCGCCAATTATGAATGAAAACTAGCCTCCAAAACAAAGGGAAACCACAAAGCCTTCTTCAGTTATGTCAGAAACCTCCATGGCAAAGCCCAGGTTTGATCCAAATTAGTACTTAGCAGTATCACCTACACTGATCCTGTTGACTTTGCTAACGTGCTATCAGATAAGTTCAGTGCAAACTTCACCCTTCACCCCCCCCCCCAGCCCTTTTGACATCCCCAGTACTTCACATCTCTGTAAATCAAGTGTTAAAAGCCCTATCCAAGGCAAAGAACACAGCTTCCATGGGACCTGATGGTGCTATCTCCAGCAAGAAGTGGCTTTGTCATTGAGCACCCAATTCAACCACAACCGAAGTACAGGCTTCATCCCAGCAGAGTGGAGAACAGCCATTGTCATCCCCTTGCACAAAGGTGGAGCACTACTGAACCTGGAAACTATCGCCCCATTAGCTTGATAAGTCTGATCTATAAAGCCGTGGAGCATATTACAGATCTCATAAACAAGGACATAAGCAATTTCCAAGCAGTTGACAAATCCAATGTGGGTGAGGTCAAGGGCAGATCTTGCCTGATGAACCTGGTTGACTTATTTGAGAATGTCACCAAAGCCCTGGATGAGGAAAGTCAGTACATACAGCTTACCTTGACTTGGTCAAGGCCTTTGACACAATCCCCCACTCGGGCAATATCGAAAAGCTAACACATCTTGGCATAAATCTGTACCTCATCAGGTGGGTGGCCAACTGGCTCACCAACAGGACTGTCAAGTTGAAAATAGGTGTCACCACCTCTGATAGCAGACCTGTCACTAGTAGAGTTCCCCAGGGATCTATCCTGGAACCCCTACTGTTTTGGCATTTAGTTCTTGGAAGTCCAGGCAAAGACAAAAGACCTGTGGCTGCCTAAGTTTGCAGATGACGGTAAGTTGGGTGCTGTCATTGACTCCCCAAATGATGATAATATACTGTAAGGAGGTCTCTTGGCAAATAATGACTGGTGCCAAAGTCCATGGCCTCAAGCTAAATGCAAAAAATGTATCATACCATTCAGCAAAACCATGTACCCTACTGATTTACCACATCAACGGCAACCCCCTAAACACACAACCTGTGGTGAAAGACCTGGGTACTCAGGTTGATAACCATCTCACAATTGACCATCATGTAGTGGCAGTGGTCAGAAAAGCCTTTTACATGGTTCATCTCATAAGTAAAGGGACTGCATCCAGAAAAAAGGAGGTTATTCTCTCTATATACTCCTCCCTGATTAGAACAATAATTATGTATAATGCCCCATTTGTTATGTACCTCTCCAAATATCTGTACTCACTGGACAGGCCACAAACATACCTCAAAAAAGAATCCATGACCTCCGACACCTGTCGTATATGGACAGGCTGATATCACTATCACTCTACTTGGTATCATACAAGTTACTAAGATGTGATCTGTGTCTTGCCTACAAGGCAGTCTTGGACCCTGCCCTATTAGAGATGCTTCATATCCATAAGTCTAACTCTTCGCGCCTTACCTGCTCAAAAGGCCTGAATCTAATATGCAACATCAACAGCACCTGCTGGAGAGGCAGGTGTGTCTTCGAGGCTGGCTCATCTCTGGAATAGTCTTCCCATACACATCAGAGTTCCTTATTGACCCTCTTCAAGCAGAACCTTGATGAGAGGATAGAAAAACACAAATTTGTCCCAGGGATTCCACCTGTGTCCCTCATTGACAGAGGCGACAGGTGCTGACAGAGGTTTCTTTGGCTGGTCTTGTAAGGGCCCCAGTGTCATTAGCCTAGTAACTTATGATCGTATATATACAAATACACATTCCAATGCCTAAGGTATGTACTGCCAACCTTTTGGTTTTAAATGGCATGTCTGATTAATTGTTTCATGTAAACCAGGAGGCTTATTCACTCTTAACTATAACTGTAAAGGTGTTTCTGTTCATTCAGCTACACTCCTGTGATTACTCACTCTAAGAACCTTGGTTAAATGTTCCTGAATGGAACATACAAACATTTTACTCTGGTCACACACAAATTTAAGTGTACATAGGGCATTATTCTAGCCCTTAACTTTAATAGCATATATATGTTCCGTAACAAAATGGTGTCAAGCTTACCAGGAGCAGGACCACAGCCTAGGGCAATACCTGACGGACCTGTAAAAAGTTGAGGATGAGGTACTGTCAGTACCACTGCATGTTGCAGCACAGCAAGGTAATATGTGCATATATCTCCCTTGTACAGTAGCTGCTGTGTTACTTGATGTATTGGTGACATTCTGTGATTGAGTGTACAACTGAGCTTAACCCCCAACCCAAAAGCAGATAGTCCTGGCATCCATGTAAAAGTATGTACAGCCTGATAATGACTGCTACCGTATTACAGTGGTGATCACAGTAAGCTTACCTGCTCGCTGCTCTGCTGTGGATACTGTGGCACCGACTTCCATGATGTATGGTGTGATGGATGCCTGGGAGCTGTCATATGTTCCTAGGTTCACCAGGAATTCCTCAGTGGCCAAGAGTGGTTTTTCTCCTGCAGGCCCTTCACTGGTGATGGCACGATCCCGGACTACATCAGCTGCCCTTCATCATGCAGCGTCCACCATGTCTGTTGCCCGGTGTCGAACCTGCTCATGTATCCTATCCTGGTGGCCACTGGCATTCACATCCTGGGCAAGGTCTGCCCACAATGCAGCCCACTGTTCCCTGTTACGCGTCCCCCTGGATAGCAGGATGTGATGATGCTGCTTTAGTCATTCAAGTATTATTTCATTCTCTGTATCTGAAAAGGGGGCATGGCATCTACAGTACATTATTCCTGAAAGACAACACAAGGGGAGCACATTACAGGATTAGGTGCATGGACATCCACTATGTACAGATGCAGCAAGGATAAAATGGCTGGCACTATCCACTGCTTGCTCACACATGTCATACCCCACAGTGTGATGCCATACTATGTGTGTGGATACAACCAAGGTAGTATCAATACTGAAGTATTTCTCTGTGTGCCATGAGAGCTTCTGCTGTATGATCATATACCCATCACTCCAGTCTACTGTGGTCTGTCCCTTAAGGCCAACCACCCAATAATGTCATCAGTGCCAGACAAATAGTGTACTATTACAGCCACTATAAAGGGACAGTCCAACAACACCAGTGTGCCACAATGACAAAAGACAATGCAACTTTGAAGTATTGTATGTTCTCTGTAGGTGTAAGACAGCAGGATATCTATGACATATCATTACCACAGGTCTAAGACTGGCTTTCTGCTGTAATCCCTATTCCTCCTACCACTATCGTCCCATCTGCATCCTATTATACACAAAAAATAGTTACATACCTGGAGGAGTGCAGTACTCCTCTGTGGAAATGTGCTACTAGTAATGTTTCGCAAAGGTGTGCTCTGTGTGAGGAAAGTGTCATACAGAATGTTTCCCCATAGCCAGCTGCTTGCATTTTTAACATGCTTCTCATTAGCAGGTAATTGCCTCTAAACCAGTCTGTGGCTCTGATATGCTAATAGCAACCAAAACAGCTGAATTGTACTATGCAACCACTGTTAAATATACAAGGCCTTCTTGTAGACCAGGGCCCCTTTCTTAGCTGTTGAGATGGGCATTACTGAGGTAAGGACACTACATCGTTGCAGAGGGTAGGTCTGTAGCAGAAACCTTTACATAGAGCTGTGTGTACCAGAGGTTGCAGCTACTGCTGCAGGTAACTGACATAGGCATAGAGTGTGAACACGTTGAAGGACAACTAGCTGTAGATGCCTTTGTCAGCTGTCAGCCTTGTTGCAGAGCCAGGGTGAGGGTACCCTTTGCACTCCAATTAAGGCATGTATTATGTTGGGTAACTAGAGTACTAGGCGACATATAGTAATGTTATATAGATACGTGAAGTGCCCCTACCTGCAGGCCTGTGATTTCTAGCACTGAAAAGCAGTTACTTAATTTGCAATGCTTTGTGTGGATAAATAATGCATGAGTCATTCATTAATTGCTGTCTTCATAGTAATGTAGTTGAAATGCAACACAACACTGGATTTGAATCCAGGATTTTGTGTGGCAAAATGTACTGTATACAAGGCATTTAATAGACTGAGCTGCTGAGTCACTGCTACAGCAGGTGTATTTGCAAGATATATGTGCACACATACAGGCTGTGACAAACATATTTTCTACATCCATCAGTGTGTGCGTGGCATTATATAGATGTATTTCTGCACCATAGTCCCACTTGAACATGTATTTTGCCATTAATGCCCTAGCAGGTGACTTTCTACGTGTTGCTGATAAAAGGGCACATTTATCACAGGCCTCAGTTACATCCATTATCATGTGTTTGGCTGTCTAGTGGTGTACTATTGCACCACAGTCCAAGGTACAGTCCCATTTTTTCCATTACATTTTTATTCCAGTTTGCATGGGTGGCGCGGTGTGCAGCTCTGCTGAAATATGCCTAATGACTGTAATTGGCAATTACTATGTTTTGTTTAAACTACATGATGTTCTTCGTTCCACATTGCTGCAGTCCTTACTATTGGGTAGTCCGCTGTCCCAGTCGGCCCGAATACCAGAGTATAAGGCTGGCGTCGGTCAGGCGCATTAGACTGACGCCAGTACGTCAGGGTACTAATGCGCATGACCGACGTCATATCCTCAGTCTTTTGCCGCATGGTCGATGCAGAAGCAGTTTTGCGAGTGCAGGTTGGCGTTCTGAAATATTTCGCCGGAGTTTCAGACCGAATCAGAGTTGGCTAAGTACCCGCTAGAACATTTTGGTTTTTCTTGCCTCAGTATTTAACCGGATGTCAGAAAAAGTGAATAACTGTATTTCTTGTGGGAAACAGATACCTCATAGGGATTACCATACCTTGTGTATACCTTGTTTAGGGCCTGAGCACGACGTTGTTGGATGCCGCTCTTGTGCTAGGTTTAACAAGCGCACTATTAAGAGACGGTTAGACTGTGCCAGGTTAGTGTTTGGGAAGCGTTGCAATTATAAAATGCCGTCGGATGCTCCGCCCGCTTCATCCAAGAAGCGCAAGGACAAAACAGCGAAGCCTAGGGTTGATGAACCGGCAGTCCCGGACGTCGGTTCTCTAGAAGGCTCAGTGGAGCCAGAGGTTTTGCCAGGAGTTTCTTTGGAGTCTCAGGCAGAGACTTTACTGTTACAGGATGTGCCTTCTCAGGAGGTAGGCCAGGCTGAGGGGGCTTCTCAGGTAACTGTTCTTCCCTCTCTTCCCAAGGTAATTAGAGCCTCTCCTTCTGTTGCCAAAACTTCTTTGAGAGGTAGGCCAAGTTCAGCTTCAGTGGGGGCTTCTCCTAGCATTTCTGGTTCTGTACCTAAGAAACATATGCTTAAAATGGCAGAAGATTTGATTACTATGATTAGAGGTTCTATGCCCCCTCCTGATAAGAGGCCTAGGGTGGAACCGAGTTTGATAGTTTTGAACAGTGTTCAGAGGCTTCTGAGTCTTCTGGAAGATTTGCAGGAGTATCCTCCTTATTCTGATTCTGATGTGGATGATTCCACTCCTACAGCTTCTCCTCCTGAGGATTTCTCATTTTCAGAGACTCTGCATTCCATGAGGGAGCACTTTAAATGGGAAGGCCAGGATTACTCTGATTCCAGGAAAAGGCTTAGGGAATTCTTGTTTTGCCCCAGCATAGGCCCTTAGCTATACCTCCTGTGTTAAATGTGGTGGAAGATGTTTTGCAGAGGCTTCCTGAACCCTGATTCTTTGCCTCCTGCTCCTGTTAAACCTGATAGGTACTATAGGGTGCCTGAAGCTCATAAGTATCTTTTTAAGAGTCCTAGGGCAGACCCGAAACTGTTTCTCAGGGACCTAAAGGTGTTAAGGCCTCTGTGGTTAAAAACCCTGTTCCCACTGATAGAGGCAAGGGCTTTGGATAGATGGGGAAAGAAAGTGTATACTTCTTCCACTTTAGCCATGAGGGCGTTGAATTGTCAGTTTCACATGCTTAAATATCAAAATTATCTCCTTTCACAACTGAAATCTAAGGTGGATGCTTTGGCGGAAGGTATTGAGTGTAAAGAGTTGCTGGATTTAGTTCATGTGTCTGAACAAGTGGGTAAGCATTCCTTGCAATGTGGTTTTGATGCTGTACAGGCCTCCTCGAGGGTGGCTGCCACTAGTTCTGTTCTTCGCAGGCATGCCTGGTTGAGGGATCAGAATTTAGCTGAGCATGTTAAGACAAGGATTTTGGATGCTCCTTTACAGTCGGATGTGTTGTTTGGTTCGCCTGTGGAAGCAGTTTTAAAGAAAATGGAGGACAAAGCTAAGTCTATGCAAACTGTTAAAGATTTTTTGCAGGTGCAGCCACAAGTTTAGTAGAAATTGGCCTACTAAGGGATGGACATATCCTGCTTATGATTCCCAGTCTAGGGGTAGGTCTAGACGTGGTAGGGGCAGAGCTCAAGGTTCTTTTAGGCCTAGAACAGGGAGTTCCCCTGCTCAGACTTCTGGTGAGGGCAGGGGTCAGCCCTTTCGTAAACAGACCCAATGACCTGCCTTTTCAGCTGCCAGTAGATTCTCGTCTGGCAGCTCCTTTGGGAGGAAGACTGTCTCTTTTCAAGGAAAATTGGGATTTAATTACTCAAGACAGATGGGTGTTGGATATCATTCACCACAGTTACAGGTTTTATTTCCATACATTGCCCCCTTTCAAAGGCATGCCAGACGTTCCTCCTCCTCAAAGGAAAGAGGCTCACAAGCAAATTTCTCAGTTACTCCAAATAGGGGCCATTCAGCCAGTCCCTGTATCAGAAAGGGGCCTAGGATTTTATTCCCGCCTGTTCCTAGTACCAAAGAAGGGGAACACGTGGAGACCAATTTTGGATTTATCTATCCTCAACACTTATCTGGACATTCCCAAGTTCAAGATGTTGACGTTACAACAGCTTTTACCTCTGCTGGGCAAAGATCACTGGATGGTAACTTTAGATCTCAAGGAAGCTTACCTTCATGTGCCTATAACGCTAAGTTGCAGGAAGTATCTGCGTTTTCGAGCTGGAAATTCTCATTATCAGTTCTCTGCATTGCCCTTTGGCTTATCTACTGCCCAGAGTATTCACAAAGGTTCTGGCTCCAGTGATAGCTTACTTCAGGCTAAAAGGAATTCAAATATATCCTTACTTGGACGACTGCCTGATTCTGGCTCAAGAAAAGGAAAACCTTCTACAGCATCTGGAATATGTTATAGCAGTGCTAAGATGCCTAGGGTATTCTGTGAACGAAATAAAGTCCAGTCTAGTACCCTCTCAAGACATGTGCTTTCTGGGTGTGAGACTGAATACAGCAGCCCAGATGGCCTTTTTAACCCCGGACAAACAACAGAGTCTATCACTTTACTTCCATCAACTATCTCATCAGTCCGTGCTGACTGCAAGGACAGTCCTTCAAGCATTAGGGTTCATGGCATCTTGTATTCTGGTGCTTCCCAATGCCAAACTGCATATGAGGAAGCTACAATGGTATCTATGGACACAGCACTGCCAGGATTTGGACACTGTCATTCAAATAATACCTTGCCTTCAAAAGAATTTTTGTGGTGGGCTCAGGAATGTCACCTAAACAAGGGACTTTCTGTGACCCGCCAGAGGCGAGTCAGATTTTAACGACAGATGCCTCGGACATTGCTTGGGAGCTCATCTGAATGGAAAGTGGATACAAGACAAGTGGCCTGCCAGACTACAGCATCTACATATCAACATGAAGGAGATGTTAGCAGTCCAGTTTGCATTAATGGCTTTCAAGGAGTTACTTCTTCCAGGGCAGGTGTTGATTCTAACAGACAACACAACTGTCATGTGGTACATCAACAAGCAAGGGGGAACACATTCTTATCCTCTATGCAGGCAAGCAATGATTTTATGGGAGACTGCGCTAAGCTTGCAACTAACTCTTCAGGCAAGGTTTCTGCCGGGGGCACAGAACTCCTTAGCAGATGTGTTAAGCAGACAAATCATGGATCCCCACGAGTGGAAACTGGATCTTCATGTATTTCAGAAATTGACAGTGTCATGGGGAACTCCAGACATAGATCTGTTCGCTTCTCCACTAAACCATCAGCTGCCAAAGTTTTGCACAAAGGGGTTTCATCACACAGCTTGGAAAGTGGATGCTCTGTCTTTCAGTTGGAAAAACCTTCATGTGTATGCCTTTCCACCTCTGCCTCTTCTTCCAAAGGTGCTCTTAAAAGTCAGACAAGACAAGCCAAGGATGATTTTGATAGCTCCAGATTGGCCTCGGCAGCACTGGTATCCACTACTAAGGAGTCTGGTAAGGAAGCCTCCATGGCCTTTACCTTTGATTCCTCATCTGTTATCTCAGAAGGACGGTCATCTGCTCAATGTCAAGCTTCACTCTCTTCATCTAACAGCCTGGCATATTCTGTATTGAAACACAGCAGGTCTCAACTTCCTCAACAAGTTTTAAATGTGATTATGGAAGCTAGAAGACCTAGTACAAGGAAAGTGTACGCAGAAAAATGGAAGAGATTTTTATTTTGGAGTACAGCAAAGAATTTGGAGATTTCTGAGCCTAATTTGAGTGTGGCTCTTCAATATCTTACTGAGTTATTGGACAAAGGTTTGTCCTTCTCTTCCATTAAGATTCATGCTGCAGCAATTTCAGCTCACTATGATTGTGACCCACCATTGTTTTCGCATCCTTTGTTCAAGCAGTTTCTTAGAGGGGCAAAGAATATAAGACCCCCACGTGAGCTCCTACTCCTGCTTGGGATCTCAATTTTGTGTTGGAAAAACTTACTCTACAACCTTTTGAGCCTGGCTACTGCTGAATTGAAATACTTGTCATGGAAGACTGCTTTTCTGTTGGCTATTACTTCTGCAAGAAGGGTGTCTGAGTTGCAGGCCCTTATGGCAGTAGAGCCCTTTTGATTTTCCATAAGGATAGGGTATCATTACGCACTAATCCTTCCTTTATGCCTAAGGTGGTTTCTAGTGTGGCTTTAAACCAAACTATTCATTTGCCTACCTTTTATGCAGACCCCCAAAATAAAGGGAAAAGATTTTGCACACTTTAGATGTACACAGGCAATTGCGTTATTATTTAAGCAGGACTAAGGATTTTAGGCAGTCTCAGCAGTTGTTTGTTTCTTTTGCTTTGAGTTCGCAGGGCAAGCCTGTGTCAAAACAAACTATTTCTAGGTGGATTGGGTTTTGCATTGCATTTTGTTATTCCCATCATGGCAAGGAGATTCCAGCTGGGATTAGGCCTCATTCCACTAGGGCTACTGCCACTTCAACAGCATTTCTAAGGGGGGGTGGCAACTAAGGATATTTTGGAGGCAGCTACTTGGAGTTCAGTGCATACTTTCTCTAAGCATTATCACCTTCCTATCTACTCTAAGTCTAGGGCTGGTTTTGCCACAGCTGTTTTGCAAGGCATGTTGTCAGCTCCTACTTCTTTATGATTTGCCAGCCTCCCTTATCTCTGCTTTGGGATTCTACCCAATAGTAAGGACTGCAGCAATGTGGAACGAAGAACATAGTACAGTTTTGTACCTACCATAAATGTAGATGTTCGAGGATCCACATTGCTGCAGTCCCCCTCCCTCCTTCCCTCTGTGTTTAGGGGTGGTTGTGTAGGTGAGGTTATATGCTGATATTTTTGTATATATCTTTTTGTATATATTGTACATATGTTTGGTGCAGGTATTTTGGGCCTTGTCTTTTTAGGGTCTTCTGACATCTGGGGCAAGAAAAGACTGAGGATATGACGTCGGTCATGCGCATTAGTACCCTGACGTACTGACGTCAGTCTAATGCGCCCTGACCGACGTCAGCCTTATACTCTGGTATTCGGGCCGACTGGGACAGCGGACTACCCAATAGTAAGGACTGCAGCAATGTGGATCCTCGAACATCTACATTTATGGTAGGTACAAAACTGTACTTTTTAAGTAAGAGTTACATGGCAGGTTAATGCAGTGTGTTACAGCTGTGATGGGCCTGGGTTCAAAACCTGGTGTAGGTGTTTATTTTGTGCATGTGTCTTACAATGTTATAAACACAAATAGTCATAGGTCTATTTAGCTGAGCGTAGGGAAGCTGCATGGCACGCTAAAAAATATAAAGAAAAGAAAAAAGGGGACATAAGAAAGTGGTGAAAAGGAGGCAAGCAGGGGGAAAACCTAGTGAAAGGCAGAGAGGGGCGTACAGAAAGGGTGTAGGAGTGAACCTTAGCTATCCATTTCTTGTACAACAACTGTGCACTTTGACAAAATTTGTAGATGATGTAGATTAATCTGGACTCTCAAACCCCAGAGAGCAGGGTGAAGACAGCATAACTGCATTGTCAACCCAGTTGGACCAAATTGCATGTCCAGTGGACACGTGTTTGAAATGATGAGCTATGTATTAGACATTTTTTTTTTCTAGGTGAGAGTGGACTTAACTTGGGTAGGTGAGGATGAATTTGAAAACAGACAAGACAGCATAAAGGGGTAGTGTGACACATGAGGGGGATTAACACCTTGGATAAGGGAAGGTGTTGTGGAACCAAGTCCCATGTGCATCCAGGCAGCAGTAGTGTGACTCGCATTCCCACTCATGGAACTGTTGGCACTGCTCCTTCACTGCCCTGGGGTGGCAGTGCTGGAGGCTGGGTACCAGGGAGAGGCTGCCCCACTAGGTTGACCAGCATGTCCTCAATCCACCGCAGGCAGGGATCATAGCCACGGCAGGCTATCCTGCATACAAAGACCAGCAGCTCAGTCTGGGAGACAACTCCCCCTCCCTCACCGCTCTGAGGGGGGCCCATCCTGATGCCACAGGTATTGCAGGAGCAGCAGAGGGGGCACCACCGGTCTGGGTCCCAGATGTGCTGGGACCATGGCTGGTAGAGGCAAGGTAGGGGGATCAGCCAGAACTGACCTACGTTGATGTGCTGTGGTAATTGAGGTATGGCAATAAGTTGAGGTTAGTTATGAACAAATCATTTAGTATTAACAGCATGGAACATTATATTAATTAACCCAAATACGTAGCTATTATGTATGACACAACATGAAATAACAGAACAGTCAATATGTTAACAGCATGCCATTAACAGTTAAAGCATAAGGGCAACCACATGGGTAATTTAACAAGATATGTTAATATGAAAGCATAATAACACACAATTATATTTAAAGAAATGTGTTTTATCATCATTACAGCCGAGTGACGTCTCCAGGCGTTTCTGCAGTTACACCCTACTGCTCCTCTAGGCGTCAAATAGTGCCTGTTCATATTTGCATTAATAATTCCAAAACCATGTTACATACAAGGTATTGGAAAATTTTATCTTGAAGCATACATGATAGAAAACATAATTGTATTTATATATGACCTCTGTCAATGGGTATTTGTTAAAAATGTAAGGTGGTAACTTCAATTTTTAAATGCTGAAGCCACACTCACTTGGAGTTAAAGGTACACACTCAAAAGAGCTCTACTGGAGGGAATGAATTGCAGTATATGTTAATGGTAAACCATAGTAATACGTAATGGTAAATACATGCAGATAAGGGGTGGGGAGAGAAAAAAACAGTCCATTAGTGACATTGCAGATTATATCCCTGAAAACAGTGTTAATATTAACTGACAGGTGTGTATTGTCAGTTTTGTGTACAGTGACTACAACTCTCCTATAAGTGATATAGCACGTACATAGCTCTCAAGCTGTTTCCTGGGACAGTATGGGCCAAACAATAACAAATGCAGGTACACAGCTAAATAGAACACTTGCACATCAAGTGGACTTGTATAACTGCCAAGGTGTTCTGTAATCAGATTTAGTAATACTAGGTAATCATTTCAGTATTGATCCTGGGATAGATGGATTATGCATTATTAATTACAGTATGAGAAATTGTGACACTTAAGAGGTGTGTTTTTGTACAGTTCATAAACTAGACAGCCATCATGCCTTAGTTGCTAGGCATGAGAATAGAACCCAATA
>NC_056729.1:663549524-663576286 GCF_019279795.1 Protopterus annectens
ACCAAGACATCACCATGTCCACCCATTAACTTGACCAACAGCAGGGGAGGGGAGCGTATTTCCATTTTTTTCTGCCGCGTGTTTCTTGGATGCCACATGGCCAAACTTTTCATTCAATTAAAGGATTTCATTTTTTCACAGCCTACTTCCAGATGTAGTAATGACGACTACATCCACATTCTCATTTGCTTTATGCTCTCACAGATGTAGTAATGACTGCATCCACATTTTCATTCGATTTATGCTCTCACACTTTGTGTGTTTCACGCTCCTCCTGCTTTGAACAAGATTTCATTTTGTCACTTACAGTCCAACTGTCGTGGACAAGAAGGGTCTGTTACTACTACAACTACTACTACAGGGTCTGTTACTACTACTACTACTTACTACTAATACAGGGTCTGTTACTACTACTACTACTACAGGGTCTGTCAGGCAGAGATCACCTCTGAGTAGGTGGTATGCAACAGAGTACAGCTGGAGTTTCTTCAGTCGAGCTGCATAGGGCATCTGCTTGAGGCCAGTGATCCTCTTGGTGAGGTACTTCTGTGGTCTTTCCATTTGTTGCAGGTGTCTTGTAAGGTACATCCCAAATGGGGCATTGTGCTCTATGATGGGTCTGATGAGTGATGCATAGAGGGGCCCAATGACCTCTTTCAATCTGGATGCAAACCCTTTTGTGATTAGGTGGGCCACATAGAAGGATTTTTTAACCACTTTGGCAATGTGATTATCAAAGGAGAGGGTACTGTCCACCTGGGTCCCTAGATCCCTTATTACGTCTTCCGTATTTAGGGGGCTACCACCTATGTGGTAGTTTGTGGGTACTTTGTTTTTTCCAAAGGGGATGACTATGCACTTTTTGGCATTTAGCCTGAGGCCATGGTTTTGACACCAGGTATCTGTCTCAGTGAGACCCTTTTGGAGGATGTCTGTGTCAGCCAGAGAGTCAGTTATAGCCCCTAGTTTGCAGTAGTCTGCGAACTTCAGCCATAGTCCTCCTGTGCTTGCCTGTACCTCTGAGAAGTATATGCTGAACAGGAGGGGTCCTAGGATTGAGCCCTGGGAAACGCTACTTGTAACCGGTTTAGAGTTGGATCTAGCTCCCACACCTCTTACCATGTGGATTCTGTCCATGAGCCAGTTGGCAACCCATCTTGTGATGTAGGGGTTTATGTTCAGGCTGGTGAGCTTGTCTGTAATACCTGAGTGGGGAATGATGTCGAAGGCCTTTGCAAGGTCTAGGTAGGCTGTGTGGACCACCTTTCCCTCGTCTATAGCCTTGGTAATGGTCTCAAAGAAGTCCACCAGGTTTAGGAGGCATGATCCGCCCTTAACAATGCCAAACTGGGTAGGGTCCAGTATTTGGAGGTTTCCAATGTCTCTGTTAATGAGATCCATGACAATGCACTCCATAGCTTTGCAGACTAAGCTAGTCAGGCGTATAGGGCGACAGTTCCCAGGGTCCGTTGTGGCTCCACCTTTGTGGAGTGGAATAACCATTGCTGTGCGCCACTCTGTGGGCACGTAGCCTGTGGAGAGGCTGAGTTTAAACAGTGTGTTTAGGTGAGGGGGTTAGTTCATCTTTGAGATCATGTAGGACACAGCCTGGGACACCGTCCGGTCCCATTGATGCTGTGTTTTTGGTTTTGGAGAGGGCTGTTTTAACCTGAGTGTCTGTGATTTTAGGGGCACTACATTCTTCTGGTATAGTTATGGGCCATTTTGGGGGTGAGAGGGGGGTGAAGTTTGCACTGAACCTGTCTGCCAGGATGTTAACTATATCGGTCGGTTCAGTGTATTTTGTGCCATTCTGCAGTAACTCCGAGCAGATCTGAAAATTGCCACTTAGATTCTTGACATAGCTAAAGATTGCCTTGTGGTTATCTTTGGAGTCCATGGTAATTTTTCTTTCAAAGCTAGCCTTGGATGATTTTATGACGGAACGTAATTTCTTGCTGATACTGATCAGGGATGTCTTCCCTTCTTGGGATTTTACTCTCTTCTGTACTAGTTTCCTCCTTCTGTTGTATAGCTTGTTTATGGCAGTGTTCCACCAGACTGGTTTCCTTTTCTTGGAGGAGTGAGTCTTGATTTTGTTTGGAATAGCACGATCCATGCATTCTTGTAGGTGCCCATAGAGTGCATTAGTAAAGAATTTTGCAGCTTGGACAGCGTTCTCCTTCAGCATGGGGTCTTTGAAACTTCCCACCTCGGTCTTAAGTAACGTGAAGTTTGCTTTTGAAATGTTTTTCACAGTAGTTTCTTTGACCGGGCGTGGTGGCGGAATGTGGATATCCAGAGTGATTAGTTTATGGTCAGATCTAACCAGCGAGGGGTTGACCTCCGGTGTGGAACACCGGTCGCCCATGTTGGTGATGACCTGGTCCAATATGTTGTCACCTCTGGTGGAGGTGTTGACCACTTGATCCAGGGTGTTTAAGTTTATAAATTCTAGGAAATGTTGGGCAAGGGAGTTTGTAATTGAGTAGTTCTCACAGTTAATGTTTGAGTAATTAAAATCATCCAATATCAGGGTGTTTGGTAGGACCTTTGTTTCCCAGTGTTTCCAGGAATGCAGAGTGGGGGTCCTGGGACATGGTGGGTGATCTGTAGCAAGCTATAATTTGAATAGCAGTTTTGCCCATTGTTAGTTGCACATGGATGATCTCTGAAGCATCATGCTGTGCCACTAACCTGGAGGTGTGGGTGTCTTTGATGAATATGGATACTCCCCCGCCTTTTATATTTCGGTCCGGGTTTTGTGGCCGAAATGTATGGTATGAGTTGTAGCCTGGTAGTGCTGGGGTGCTCTCTGGATCCTTAAACCAGGTTTCTGTTACTGCACGTATATCGAATATCTCCATACTGAGGAGTGCCTCGAGTGCGTGCATTTTGAGAGTTAGACTTCTGTCATTGAGTAGCATTACCCTCAGTTTTTTGTTACCTGTGCTATTTACGGCGGTGGGTTTGTCTTTTGAGCCTTGCCTAAAAAAGGCACTATGGGGGTGGCAAGAGCCTTGGCCAGTATTCAAAAGCCTAAGGGTGACAGGTGCAAGCCGTCTCTAGTGAAGCAGCGTGGCTTGTCGAGCATGTCATCCCAGGCTGATAGACACTGGATCCCCTTTGAATGACACCAGAAGCTTAGCCAATTGCTGAAATTGATCATTTTTTCTCTATACTGTGGTATCATTCTTGGTGAGGGCAGGATGTACTACTCTGGGTCAGGGTCATACCGACCTGGGCTACGTGATCAGAGAGCTCCTCCATATCTCTCTTCATGTAGTCCAGGGAGGTACGGCTCAGGTCATTCACACCGACATGGACAATGACAGAGTCATATTTGTACTTGTTCTGGAGTGACCTGAGTGCTTGTGTTATGTGGCGGATCCTGGCACCCGACAGGCAGCTAACAGTAACCTTCTTGTTCTACCTAGTGAGTGGGATGTCAGTGTGCCTGACTATAAGAGTCACCTATTACTAGTGTGTTGGGTATGTTATTTTGCCTTGAGGGCTGTGATTGTGTGGCACACTGGTTTTGTGAAGTATGTGTTTCATGGTTTGTGTTGGGGGGGTGGGGGTTGCTTGGATGTCTGCTTTGGAGGTCTCTGTTGCTTCTGCAGATTTTTATTTAGAGCCTCCGAGTATGTTTTAGTGTATTTTTGTGTTTTTTGCCAGTGCTGGTTTCATAGGTCTATGTGAGACTGGTGGTGTGATGCAAGTAATTCCCTTCTCCTCTTGACTGCCTGGTCCAGTCTTGGGTTGCGAGAGCTTAGCATCCAGTTTGGCTGTATAATTGCATCTCTCGCATATATTAGTGTTTGGTGGAAGGAGGGGAGGGTTGTCTGTGTACATGAGGCAATTGTAAACATTGCCTCAAAATGCCCAGATTCACCAGTTGGACCAGAGAGTACACCTGAAACTGCCCTTTGGACATGTCTGGATAGGTACAGTGAACTGCTTTACTGATTGGCTGGTAAGGTCGAATAGAGAGCCTTGTCCTTCTCTACAGTATAGGGGGTGGTCTAGTGCTAAGGTTTATTAGTGCTTGCTATGAGGTTTTAGCAAGTGCTGGTATGAGAAGTGAATGGTTTGAGTGCCTAAGTTGAAAGTCTGTCTAGTTCCAAGAAAAAAATTGAAGAGTAGACTTTGTGGAGCCAGGAATACGTATACCCTAGCTAACCGGCGCTGCCTGGTGCACAAAACCGTGCAAATGTGGGTTTTATAGCAGGGAAATGAAAGAGATTAGAAATTAGCCCAAAATGGCCAATAAACTACTAATTTCTGGGCTGAAACCAGTCCTCCAGGGAGAGAGAGGCTGCTCTTCCTTATATCCAAGTAAGGTATGGGCAAACACGGAAACTTGTAACACAGCCCTGAATTCGGCACTAACCTGAAAACTGGACTATACTAGCTTAGAAAGGCGAGAAAACGAGTATATCTTTTGTTTTGTTTTTTGTTTCAGAAAATAAAGCAGATACAATCAAAAAAACACTTTAAAATGCACAGAAATGGCCATCACACTTGAGTGTGTAGCCTACAACAGTTAAACAGGCAATTTAATTACAAAAACAACTTTGTTAAAGTGCAGGCAGTAAAATAAGTACAATATGTAGCTCTTCTTGTGTATAGTTGGTTTGGTATACTTTATGGTCAGTATTTAATCCTACAGTAAAGTATATACCACCTCAGATTTGAACTATTTTCTGTCTTAGTGATTTCTTTTTATACCACATTATCTCTAGGGTTTCAATTAAATATCCTTTCAGTATATATACAAAAGCACAGTTTTTTTGTATTTTTTTCTTGTAATTCTGCCACTTTCATATGGTTAATACTTGTACTGTATTACTACATCATATACTACTCTTTTAAATCAACATTTCCATATAGTTACTATTTTACCATATTTTGTAAATTTTAATTAAACTTCTAGTTCTCATCCACAAGGCCTGATTGCTGCAAAATTTAATCAGTAGAAATGTTATTGATGTCTTTCGGCTTTTCCCGGTTAGGGGTCGCCACAGCGGAACTCCAGTCCACTAATTATTGGCAGTAGATTTTGACGAATGCCGAGGTGCCAGCTTGATGTTCATCCTTCAACGAAGGCACGCCCTTTTACGCATGTCTTTCGAACGCCCACCCATCCGCGGGGAGGACATGCAGACTCCACACAGAAGGCACTCTCAGCACTCCAGCCGAGAATCAAATGGGAGAACCTCTTGCAGTGATGCAACAACGCTACCGCTGCACTATCGCGGATGTATGACGAAGCTAAATGACTTTTTAAATGCAAGACTCATAAGCTCATTTCAGCAAATTGCTTTCCCTATGATTAATGTTGCATATTTCACTTAATATCTAGCATTAATCTTTTGATCTACTTGATAGTCTACCATATTCTAAGGTAGTTAACAATTTTCAGTAAATGTCATAATTATTCAGACGTGGTTAAAACGTGGCTCTCAACTTCTTTGCTCAAGAATTGGTGACAAAGACCCAAAATCAGGGAAGTCTTATTGCTGTAATTCATGTAAAAGTTACTTGAGGAGCAAGGTTTACTACATCATGTGTTTTCAGAACACTAAAGTGTGAATCGCTGCTTGCCATTGATTTGTGATTTTCTTTTTCATAGTAAATCACTAAGGAATCAACATTTTACAAGGACAGGGCAAAAATGAGGCAAAACAGGAGCAGCTGATGAGTATGGTTTGCTAACTTATATAATCAGTACCTCACCATGTTCTTGTTCAAACCTTTTCATATGACTGATGCTTTTTCATGCTGAAGCATATTTGTAATGCCATAATTTATCAGTAAATGGCATAATTGATCAGTCATAAGATGACCAGGATTGCTTAATCATATGTTTAATACTTTATCATGTTGCAGTTAACCTTTTCATATGTTTGATGTTTCATACTTTAAACAGCTTCAGTAAGTTTCATAATCCTTCAGTCATATGGTGACACTTTATCATTTTATGTTGTTAATACTTTACCAAATACTAGACTGTTTAACCAGTCTGTCAATAAATATAATCTCAAAGCTTATATTTTATAGATTAGGAAGTAATCCCCTGCCAGACATTTATGCCAATGTTTATGCTTTTCAGTAGCATACTAGGGGAGCATTGTGGCAAACTTTGTTTACTTCATTGAAAGCATTCCCTGTTATATAGTGCACCCATTCAAGTGAAATAGTCTTGCTTTTCAACTCACCCTTCTTTCTTGGGATTGCAGATGCAGACAGTTGCCTTTTCTCTTTCCACTTATCCTTTGTCTCTTAGTCCAAGTATCCCTGTCTCCTTATGCTCAGCCTGTAACTTCATGGCAGTTCCTTTGTCAATGCTGTCATTTCATTAAGATTTTCAAAAATGGACTAAAACTAAATGCTAAGAAATGCATAATAGTATCCTTTGGGAAGTCATCCATCTTTGGTAACTGTCATATTGACAACACACCCCTTAAAGTTGAAACAGTAGTCAGGGACTTGGGGACACACACAGATAGTAATCTAGCCTTTGATCATCACGTGTCTGCAGTGGTGAGGAAATCATTCTATGGTGCGCAACTTATAAAGAAAGGTATGGCATCCAAGTCCAAAGAAGTTATTGTTCCACTGTATTCAGCATTCATCAGAACTATCATTGAGTACAGTGCCCCCTTTGCTATGTACCTAACCAGGTAAATCCAACAACTGAAACATCCACAGAAGTTCCTCATTAAAAAAATACAGGGCATAAGTAATGTGTCCTAAGCTGACCACTTCAAGGCCCTATCCCTGTATTCTGTCTCCTACAGGCTTTTGAGGGGAGATCTATGCCTGGTATACAGGATGTTGGCAGACCCCCACTCTGATGGACCTCCTGCATATTACCCATGCCAAAGACTTAAACTTTGCCTGTGATATAAATAGGACCTGCTGGAGAGATAGGTATGTATCCCAGAGACTACCCTGTCTATGGAACAGGCTCCCCATCCATGTGAAGCAGAGTTCCTCCCTAACCCTATTCAAGTGCATCTTGGACAATTGGATGGGAAACCGAAAATTCTTCCCTGGTTTGGCCCGTGTGTCTCTAATGCAAACAGGTAACCTGTAAATGGCTCATCTCCCAAGCCCATGCTTACACTTATCAAGGGTGTCAGAACTTGTCAGAGATTCGGGATGCATGGCTAAGCTTAAAAAGGCCTTTGTGGTCGTTAGCTTAGCAAACACATATGAATCTATGAAAATCAACATAAATCAGTTCAAGGGACTTTTGCTGGAAGTGCCAATTTGTAATTCGTCTGTCTTTTCTTGGATGTTTTATTGCTTCTACAAGTTTGATTTACCTCAGAATAATCAGTCTGAACATATAGGGTCGCCAAGCCACTGATGACCTTCACTCAGGTTGCCACAGTTTCCATAGTACTCGCGCTTTCTTATGGTGCATCAAAAACTCAATCACTGTAGGTCTAGGTTTCCTATATTTAACATGTTGTTTTGGCATTGGCAAGCACTTCACTGTTTGGACAGGCTTTCCAAACTTCAACTTTTTCATATAGCCCATCAAATCCAAACCTACCAGAACTCCATACAATTGTAGTTTTCACCTCCTTGCCTTATCCTTCATTCCAGTCATGTGTTTTGCTTACTGAATTTGCTTTGCTATGTTGGTTCATCCTTTTCAACATTTAGCAAGTCCTATGACCATTTATTATTCACACAAGAACTTTGCATAGGTTTGTATGTAGTTACTAGACATGCAGTCTAGGAGGCCATTGAGGAGCCCATCCAAGCTTCCCAGTTGCCCCAGAGCACTGTGTGGCTAAGTAACTTGCTGTGAGTCGCACAGTAGGCAGATGGATTCAAACCCTGGACTGCAGGATGCAGCTTGATAGTAACTCATAGCCTTAATCCTGTATGCTGTCAGGCATCATACTTGCAACCAGTTCCATATGTTTCGGTTATGCTGGTTAAAATCTACAGTTCAGTTCACATTGCTTCCAAACTCTGTCACCTCTGCAACATTTAACCTTAAAATTTCTTAAGGTTTGGATAATTGCAAAGATTATACAGACAGCATTCTCCACATCATGACTGACTCCATGACAGCTGCTGATGCTGCTAATAACTATTAATGCATTTGGAAAGAAGAAAAAAAACATCGTCGTTAATGGGTTTGTGCACTTTTCTCAAGACAGTAGTTTTATTTTATTTTTAATTTTAGTATATTAAATCCTAGAAAGAGAGAGTTTTTAATAACCTCCCAGTGACAAGGTTGACCTAAGCTCTGGAGCCTAACCCAGAGGTGTGGATAGCCAGAATCCTGTCTACACACATCAAAAAAAAAAAAAAAAAGAAATTTTGCTTAAAATGCTTCTAGCTTCCCAGGGATAGCAATCTTGATTAAACATGGTAACAGTCCTGCCACATTTCAAAGAATAATGATTGAACTGTTAAACCTATGTACTAGATATGCTTCTGCTCACCTGAATAAGGTAATCTTCAACAGTGGGCAGGGGGAGTCTCACTTCCATAAGGTGCAGGCATTGCTAGATTCCATCAGTGCAGTGGGTTTGACAGCTACATGCTTTTTGGCTCACCAGTTGCTCAACATGGTGGTTCTGACCAGAGGGAGTGAAATTATGACAAGGTTGTAGAAATCCTGCAGTTTAACTTTGCCTTGTCTTGCCTTAAAGGGATTAGCCCTGCACTGAGGTTGAGCAGGTACCTAAAATCCTTATTGCGAGAGGGCATTCATCGTGAGTTGGAAGGAGGCTGGAAGTTAGTGAGCAGAGCCATAGCTGGCTCATTTGGTGCCCGGTGCTGCTCCACGATTGTACCCCCACACAGTACTAGGGTGAAGAGCAAAAGAAAAGTTTTTTATATTATCAATCGTTTTATTTTTTTTATCTGGGAGGAGGAACACGAGGTCCTAACAAGTCCTATGGCTGCACATTATAAACAAAAGAGAATAATTTCCAGAACACCCTCACAGTCTACTGTCCCACACTTTTAGGTGCAGAAGAAATAATTAAACTTTAATTCCTTTTATTATCACTAAAGGACTAAAGGATTTTTTGAAAATGCTTTCTGTAGAGTTTTACTCATTGGGAAAATAAAAACTTCATATAATTGTTTAGGTGGAACTAAAATCAAATCAATAAATAGTTTATTAGAATTTATTGTAGATTTTCAGGACTGGATATTTTTAGAAGGTACCATATCTCGTGCTCAAAGCAAGCTTCTTTCTCTCTCTCAATCCACGTGTAAAGAAGCACATTCATTAATATTTTATCTTTTAATATTTTATATAATAATTTTAATCCTAAGAATATAATTTCTAATTTATATAAAATCCTTACGTCTGTATCATAATTTAGAGATTACATTTTGGAATTTTATATCATTGGGGGGGAATCTTCAATGTTTTCAGACAAGAATAAAACTCATTTATTAAAATTAGTAAGGTACACATCTATAGTTCCATTCTAGCATATTTTCACTTGGAAATGTATACGTAGAATGTGTTTTGACACCAGATAAAATAGCTAGATTCACTAAAGAAAAAATAGTTTATGTTGGAGATGTTCTCAAAATTGTAACACTGATTTTGTTTTATATATATATTTATCCATGTTCATTGACTACATATTGGAAATCGGTTAGATTTATTTTTTCAAACATCCTTATGGTCACAATTTCTCCACAACATACCATCAGGTGTTCCAGAAAAAAATGAAAACTGTTCTTTTTTTCTTGGACTACCTTAGCTGTGGCAAGAAAGACCGTAACTAGAAGATGGAAGAAAAATTCTCCTCCATTGTACGAATTTCTGTTATCTCTATAGGAAGTGATAGGGAAAGAGACTTCCATCAAGAAACTAAAAATATATCAAAAATTATTCGCAAAGAATCATTGGACTAAAGCTCTTTTCACTCCTAGACTTTTATCTAGCTAAAGATGGATCTTCTGTAGGAAATTCCAAAAGGACATTCAAGGGAAATAAATGTATATCTGATGTCCTTTTCATGCTTCCTCAACATATGGGTTACTGATCTGACTCTGCTGCATACTGCAGACTTTCGGATCCAACTCTTGAACTCCTCCGAGTACCCATAATGCCCCAGTCATCCAACAGTACTTCAGATCTCATTTGCTGCCATCTCCCATAGATGTGGATCCTCTCTCATGAGCTTCATTTCACTTACTAAAAAGTTTTGTGAGTGTCATGTATTTTAAAAATGTCTTAAGAACTTTTGTTCTAATCTTTCTACTGTCCTCCCTCTCCTGTTTGTCGAGTTTCTCGAGTTTTTGAGTTTTCTTTGTTAGGTCTTTGTTTACGTTTTTCTACCTTTGGGTAGTCTCCTTGCCATACCATTGTTGGTAACCTTTTCTTCCTTTTACTCACATTGTTATGGCTGAGAAACCAACTGGCTTTAAAAAAAATGCACTATTGTGGGTAGAATATTCCAAATTCTGATGCCCACAGGGAGTGCATTTACTGCCTAGGAGTGGCACACCTTAATACTAATTGCTCTATCTGTCCTGCTTTTAACTCCAGAGCAATTTTGGACAGAGAAAATAAGTTAGTCCGTAAGGAAATGCTGCCTCTCTCTGTATCAGGACAAACCCCAGTAAACATCCTAAACCTTCTTTGATGACCAAGGAGTCTTGAAAGAGATCCCCTACAGATTCTTCAAAGACCTCTACTTCACCATGGCTTCATTAGAACCTCCTAAAAAAAAATCCGAAGAATTTCAGATCTGACTTCAGGTCCTAAATGAAAACCATCGGATCCTAAATATTCAGATCCGATTGTCATACTGGCAAAATCTCCAAAGCAGTACTCTGATCCAACTATTACTTGTCGAAAGTGCTCCTGAACTCACTCACCTAAGTTCACAGTTGATCCGTTATTTTCTCATCTGCATTCTTTCTCTCCATTTCTACAAATTGCATAGAGGAGAGAACTGGGACCACAGTCAACAATGTCATCCTTGAGATTCTCCAGAAGTCTTTCCAAGACTGACATGGATAAGATGAGGAAATTCCGTAGAGCTCAGATTCAGATGGGGGTATTCGGTCTCCCTCTCCCATTGGTTTCATAAGTCTCCACTCCACTACCCATGTAGTTATTTTGCTTTCTCTGATCCATCCTATGGCTTCAGAACCCTTGAATCTGAGAGCCCCAAGAGTGTCGGCGTCTGATCCAAAGACAGCTAGGTCTTTGATTCTGACATGCTCCCTGACTGGTTCTGCTCCCTATCCCTTTGGATCGTGATGAGTGTCCGAGCCAAAACATCGGCACCAGATCCAGGAGATTAGGTATTACTCTGATGTTGGAATCCTTGCCCCTTGGAGCTTCAGCACTAGATAGCTCTTGTCTGACTCCCTACTTGAGGCACAGCTCCTGGTAGGGTCAAGGTTTGGCTGCTTTAGAGGTTTCAGCCCGGTGTGGCCTGCCATTGCTTTTCCTGGGGGGTCTGCCTTGAAGGTAGTAGAGAGGCCTTCCTCTCATCCAAAAGATCCAGTTTCTCTCTCTTCCTTGGATCCTGCATCTCTTCCTCCAGCCAGTCCGAGCTGTGATCCCATCAGACCTACTCCACAGGGACAGCTGGTAACAACTAGCATTCAGTTCGCCTAGAGAAACTTCACCGTCTTTGGATACGTGTCCAGAGTACCCCACTGAGGAAATTCCCTGAAAGAGAATGTTGAAAAGAGGCACATAGATTCCCCTATGCAATCTTTCACAGAGGATACGGATTTCAGTGAAGGAGAAGGGTCCCCCAGGTCTCCACTGGATGACGTCTCATTTGGAGACATCCTAGAGATTCTTAAGCAAAAGGGTGGATGGTCTTCAGATGCTTCCTTCCCAGAGGAGTCATTTTTTCTGGGAGCTTTTGGTTCCAACTCATCTTATGTCTTGGATGACTCACCTGGCTGAAGAACTTGACTCTCTCTATGGGCTTGGAAGGAAATGGACTCTGTCAAACCCATTCCCTGACAACTCTACAAAATGTTGGCACCACCAAAGGACAGACCCCATTGTAGCAAAGGAGTCCCTGTTGATGCTATGGTTGTGGCAGCAGCCACAAAAAAAGGAGCCAACAGGGCAGAGCTCCTTTCTCCATCCCCCTAATAGAGAGTTGAGGGCATTGGACAGATTTGGGAAGTGCATATTTGCTTCAGCGACCTTTGCCTTGAGGTCCCTGAATTATTTAGTCCACTTGAGACTGCAGAGTGATTTGTCCAAGGAACTCTTTAAATTCCTGTTGGAGTCCATGTTTCTGCAGGAGTATAAAAGATCATGTTCACAACTAACCTTAAAGTTTTCTTTAATCAGTGCCCCCTTTGATGGAGCGTCCTTGTTTGGCCCATCTGTGAAAGAAATACTTTCCCACAGTGAATAGGTAGGAAAGACCCTGTCTGCTGTAGGGATTAGCTTTTCTGCGATCCTTTTAATGGACTCGCATGGGGCAAGAAAATGTGTTTCTTAAATCCTAGCGATCATTCCAGGATTCACATGGGGGACAACTCCTCTAGAAGTGGGGGGTCCAAATGGAAGATGCCATCCGTGTGGCAGAAGAGGCCCACAAAACCTGGGTTTCTGAAATTCCTTTCCTGATGGACCCTTTCAGTGCTCATGAATGGTTGCCTGACTGCTCACCTCTAGATGCACTTGAGGGGCACTTGCTCTTGCACACAGATGCTTGGGTTTCTATAACAGAAGGTTCCTGAAGTGCTAAAAGTAATATCCAGAAGTTATTTCATACCATTTTTCCAGATTTTCACAGTCAAAAGATGAAAACTTCCAGATGTCCCACCCAGTCCAGAGAAGCTGAAGATCAGGAGATTCAAAAGCTCCTAGCAATAGTTATGCAGGAGGTCCCATCAGAACAAGAGTTCTTTCAAGTGTTAAAGAAGACAGAAGACCAGAGACCAGTTTTGGATCTAAGCAGCCTGAACTGATTTGTGAAGAAGTCAAAGTTCTGAATGGTCACAGTTCAGCCAATCCTGTCCTTTTTGCTCAAAGACGATTGGATGTACTCATTCGATCTTCCAAGACACAAACTATCACATCAAGGTGGACAGATGATCCCGAAGACATCTGCTCTTTCAGTTGGGAGCCAGTCACTTCCAATCCAGAGCTATGTCGTTTGGCCTCACCACAGCCTCCAGGGTGTTCAAGTGTATGGCAGTGGTAGCAGCCCACCTGAGTCTGCTGGAGTTCCAAGTGTTTCCATATCTAGACAACTGGCTCCTCACTGCCCCAACCAGGCATCTCTTAGGACAGTCCAGGGACTATTGGCTCCAACTTTGTCAATGACTAGGCACTTCAGTCAACATCTCCAAATCACAGCTACAACCAGTGCAGAGTCTGGAGTTCATTGGTGCCCACTTGATCACGGAAAGTCAGTTGCTGCTATTCCTACATATCATGTGGACACATTCACGTTTCAGGTACAGCAAATTCTTGTTTATCTTGCTCCTCTAGCCAGACTTTTTCTTCAGGCTCTAGGCTCGATGGCAGCAGTCACCTTGCTCCTCTAGCCAGACTTTTCTTCAGGCTCTAGGCTCGATGGCAGCAGTCATATCCTTAGTGTCAGTGACACGTTACTGTATGTGTGTTGTCCAATCAACTGTAGCTGCATAGTGGTTTGACTGGGAAAGATAGAGACTGTTTCAGAACAAACTCACACGAGTACACAAAAATATGCATTGGTAGATTCAGTTGGATGAGATTTACCTGGGCCGTCCTTTTATTCTGCCTCGTCCAGTGGCCACTGTGACCATGGATGCCTCTCATCTGGGGGCATGTGTCCCCCCCCCCCCCGCCCAGAGACTAATTCATACATCAGTGTCCTAGAGATGAGAGCAGTGCTATTAGTGTTGCAGGTCTTTCATGATGTTTTCACTCTCTGTTTTGATACAAACTGACAAAATGTCTGTAGTCTGGTACATCAGCAAACAAGGGAGAACCTGATCTTACCCCCTTTGTCAAGAGGCAGTGAGTGTGTGGCAGTGGGTGATCTCTTCCTACTGCTTTCTTGTGCCATTGCACATTCCAGGGAAATCCAGCTTACTAGCTGACAAACTCAGCAGGTCTGTGTAGTTACCCCATGAGTGGGGTCTCAATAATTCAGTGGCAGAGAAGATTTTCCATCATTTGGGCAAACCTTGCTGCAGTCTCTTTGCATCTCCTAAGAAGTCCAGCAAGTATTTTGCTCTAGTTCCCCCTTGGGGAGTCGCTGGGAGATGCTCTAGTCCACGTTTTGACCACTGGTCTCCTTTACGCCTATCCCTCATTACCTCAGATCCCAAAATTATTACAGAAAGCAAAGCGGTTGAAGAGCTCAGTTATCCTTATTGCCCCTTGTGGTGTTGCCAAGTGTGGTTCCCCTTCCTGTGGTCACATCTTCATTATCTGCCACGGATACTGGACCCTGGTCCAAGACTTCTCTCACATCCCAATATTCCAGGCATCAAACAAACCACATGGTTTCTCCAATTCCATTAATAGCTAAACAGCCCAGGCTTTCATCCCGGTTTGACATGTACTTTTTATCTTCCAGAAAGCTTCTACAGGGATGATCTACAGTAAATGGAAAACATTTTTAATTTGGACTCCTCAGAAGGAAATTGATCCTTCCACTGCTCCTACGTCTTCACTTCTGGAATTTCTAGTTCTTGTTTTTCAGGAAGGAGCTAGTCTTTCCACAGTCAGAGTACAGTTATCAGCCATATCAAATTTTCAGTCAGGAGAAAAAGCTTCCTCTTTAGCTTCTTCCAAATTGTGCAAGTCTTTTCTGAAAGGCACCTTCTTACTCATGCCTCCAGTGAAAAATCTGTCACCTCCTTGGGATTTGATGCTTTTTCTTCAGGGATTGACACAACAAGCCTTTGAACCTTCACCCAAAACAGACTTAAAATTATTGCCTTGGAAAACAGCCTTTCTAGTAGTTATTACATATGTGAGGAGTATTTGCAAACTTCAGGCTGCATCTTTCATATCCCCTTGCATTGTTTTTCACAAAACGAGTTACTGTATGAACTAATCCATCCTTACCAGAAGTAGTCTCTGAATCAAATAAACAATTCATTTGCCTGTCTTCTTCCCTAATTTTTCAAATAAGTGGGAGTACATGCTACATTTTTTAGATGTACATAGATGACTATGTTTTTATCTACACAGGACAAAGGATTTCAGGAAAACAGACCAATTGTTCCTTTTTCACCGAACAGACTGGGATCACCAGTTTCTAAAGTTACCCTGGCCAAATGGAGTACTGATTGCATTTCTTTTGTATATACTCAGCAGGGCCTCTCCATAAAAACCTTCTAAGGCACATTCAGCTTGATCTATGGCCACATCTTCGGCCTTCTGGTCTACAACTTCCATTGATGACATTTGTGTAGCAGCTATCTGGTCTTTTGGTCCTACCTTTATTGCTAATTACAAATTAGATTTGACCTCTAGAAGCAGATCTGCTTTTGGTTCAGCAGTTCTCTAGAATATCCTTCAATGAGGGCTACACAGTATCCACATAGCTGGGGACTCTGTCCCATTCATTGAGGAAGAATGAAAAGGAAGTTAAGTACTCACCATAAATGCATCCGTATTGTCCATTTCCATTCTTCAATTCTCCACTGTCCTTCCCCCTTTCTTTTATCTTCTGGAGTGATCTTATGTGTATTTTGGAATCTTTTGTTCTAGGTTAGGGCCCTAGCTTTACTGTTATTTCCTACTCTGTCTTAGGATCTATAAGGCAGCAAGCTCGATCTGGGGTATTGTAGGCTGATTGGGGCTGTATGGTAGAGGGAGGCGCTCGAGAATTGGATCCAAAAGTCTGTGGTTTGTGGCAAGAGTCTGATCCAAGATTGGATCCATAACCTGTTGAGGAAGAATGAAAATGAGCAACACAAATGCACAGTTATGGTGAGTACATAACTTTAATATGTTATTTCTAAAATACTTGTTTTATTCTATATGAATTCTAGAAGGTTGCTATGATATTTCTTCTTTTAATTGAAATTCTTCTATAAATATATTCCAGGCGTGCCTTGTAAACATTGTAGAGAGTTTCTTTTAAGTGTTCTGTTAACTTGAAATAAGATATTTTAATTTGTTTGAAAATAGAAGTGTATTTTGGTGAAAAATAAAGCACTTGAGCAAAACGAAAAAGAAAAAAAAAATCTACTGATCATGCCCCCTAGCACATTGCACCCAGGATTGCTCCCCATCCTAGCTGTGTTTCTAAGCTGTATGGAGACAAACTATTTGGGAAGAGAACAAACTTGCATTTCTTTGGCCAGGACTAGGAATGCTGCTTCTGCCTGCAGGTTTGTATTCTGAGAATTTTAATATTACCATCAGTGATTTTTAACAACAGTGCACTGAAAGTGAGAGCCTGCAAAGTAAGTTTTTTTTTTTTTTTTTTTCCAACGATCAACCTACTGAGCAAGTCTTCTGTGACTGTTAAAATGCATAGACCAAGTTGATTTGTGGCTGATGTTCATCATGTTACCCTGCTGCAGTCATCACACTTGGGTTATCCTGTCGTCAGGCGGTCCTGCAGTTGGCCGGAATTCCAAAGTCTTGGTCCGGCGTCGGTTGCTGTCGCTTCTTCCCTGACGTCAGAGCGCCAGGGGTATATATAATGCATCCGATGCCATCTTCTTCAGTCTTTCTTGCCGCGCGGTGCCCAAAGCAGGAGCAGTTTGCAAGTGCCGGCCGGCTGACTCCAGAGATTTTCGAACTCTAATTTCAGACCGAAGTCTTCAATAAATCTAAGTACTCCGTTGGGGAAACTTTTCTTGCCTCAGACCGATGTCAGAAAAAGTTAACAATTGTATTTCTTGTGGGAAGCAAATTACCTCATAAGGCTTTTCATTCTTACTGCATACCTTGCCTTGGCCCAGACCACGACGTCACTAGTTGTCGTTTTTGTGCTAGGTTTAATAAGCGAACTATAAAAAGATGCCTTGATTTTGCACGACACTACTTCGGTAGAAAATTTAACTACACTATGCCGTTGGTGCAACTGACTACCGGCGTGCACAAGAAACACAAGGATAAGGACAGGCAGCCTAGACCCAAGCCAGACTCCAAGCCCTCGGCTGGTACGGTCTCCGGTTCACCGGTCTTCAGTGAGGCTCCGACGCAGCCCCTGACTACCACAGATCTGGAACCAGAGACCGCTTCGGAACTTTTGGCAGAAAGTACCAGGCCGACGCAGCCATTTTGTTCAGCCTCTATCGACGACACTGCTGAAAAAGATGTCGGTGCTGCAGAAACACCTTTGGTTTCTGAAGGCATCTTCAGACCGACGACACTCACCATTAAAACGTATCCTAAGATGAAGACTCCTATTAAACCTAAAAAGACTGCACTTCAGTCCCCTGTTCAAGGCCCCATGCCTAAGAAACAGATGCTCAAAATGGCTGAAGATTTGACTTCTTTAATTAAGGGTTACCAACCCCCTCCTGACAAAAGGCCTAGACAAGAGGAATATTATGCATCCTCTGAGCAAGTATTTATTTCCTCAGGCTCCTCAGAGGACCAAGATTACTCCTTCTCCCCTTATGAAGATTCTGATGCTGATGATTCCTTTCCCTCAGCTTCTCCCCCTGAAGACTACTCCTTTGGGGAAACTTTACACACTGAGGGAACATTTTCACTGGGAAGGTCAGGACTACTCTGACTCAAAAAAAAAAAAAAAAAAAAAAAAAAAAGGCTCAGAGTTTCTTTTACTCCCCCAGCACAGACCATTTGCCATCCCCCCAGTTTTAGACATTGTGGATGATGTTTACTTAGAATCCAGTTTGAACCCAGACTCTCTGCCTCCTGCTCCGGCCAAACCTGACCGATACTATAGAGTGCCTGATTCCCACAAATTTCTTTACAAAAGTCCTGTTGCTGATCCAGATCCAGAGACTATCTCCCAGGGTCCCAAAGGGGCTAAGGCTTCTATGGCTAAAAATCCTGTACCCTCTGAAAGGGACTCCAGAGCACTAGACAGGTGGGGGGAAAAAGGTTTACACCTCAGCCACTCTAGCTATGCGGGCACTAAATTGCCAGTTTCACATGCTAAAATATGAGCAATTTCTAATGTCTCAGTTAAAACAAAAAATGAGTACACTCCCTCAACAGTCTGAATTGAAAGAAATGCAGGATCTGTTTTATGCAACTGTACAGGTGGGCAAACATACTTTACAATGTGGGTTTGATTCTTTGGAGGCTTCTTGCAGAGAAGCAGTCACTGGGTCTGTTATACGCAGGCATGCTTGGTTAAAGGAACAAACTCTGCCTGGTCATTTTAAAGCAAAGCTTCTAGATGCTCCCTTACAGCAGGATGTTCTTTTTGGAGTTAAAGCATAAGAAGTCTTAAAGAAAATGGAGGATAAGGCAAAATCTATGCAGACAGTCAAAGATTTCCTACAGGTACAGCCCCCTCGCTTCAGCAGAAATTGGCCAACAAAAAATTGGTCCTTTCCCAGCTACTGACAGGCCACAGAGGGGTAAATACAGATGTCCAAGAGGCAGAGGACAACCACAAGCCCAGTACAAACCTCGACAATGGGGCACTGCAGCACAGAAGGGAGGAGAAGACGGGTCCCAAACTACCAGAAGGCAAACTCAATGTCTTGCACCTCTTCTGGTCAAGCAACACTCTCTTGGCAGCCCCCTTGGGAGGAAAACTCGCACTTTTTTCAGACAACTGGCACATTGTCACAAAGGACAAATGTGTCCTAGACATAATTTCACGGGGATACAGATTCCATTTTCACACCTTGCCAATGAAAAGAGGAATGCCAAACCTGCCATAAAATTAATGGGCAGAGGCACAAAAACAAATTACAGCTCTCATGGACATGAGAGCCATTCAACTGGTACCTACTAGAGAACAAGGCCAAGGATTTTACTCAAGACTCTTTCTAATTCCCAGAAAGGACAATGCCTGGAGACCAATTCTGGACCTTTCAATTCTAAACACCTTCTTACAAGTACCCAAATTCAAGATGCTAACACTACAGCAGCTTCTTCCCATGTTTGGCAAGAAAGCATGGCTAGTAATGTTGGACCTCAAGGAGTCATACCTGCATGTCCCTATCAGACAAAGTTGCAGAAGACACCTCCGTTTCATTGCAGGTTCAACCCATTACCAATTCTCTGCACTGCCCTTTGGCTTATCTACTGCACCCAGGGTCTTCACAAAATTCCTGGCACCAGTAATTGTATACTGCAGACAAAGAGGAATTAAAATATACCCATACCTGGACGACTGCCTCATCCAAGCAGAAAGCAAGGACATCCTCTTACAATATCTGGCTTTTGTAAAACATCTTCTAAGTTGCCTGGGGTACACAGTAAACGAAAAGAAATCAAAACTAGTACCCTCACAAAATATGACATTCCTGGGTGCCAGCTTGAATACAACGGCCCAGAAGGCTTATCTGACGCCAGACAAACTACAACTTACTCAATATTTCAAAACAATGGCAACAAAGACCCAACTACCTGCAAGAAAAATTCTGCAGGCCTTGGGCTTCATGGCATCTTGCATACTTCTAATACCATTTGCAAAGCTGCATATGAGGAAATTACAGTGGTACCTAAAAAGCATATGGTCTCAACACAGCCACAGCTTGGACACAATATCTCTCATTCCCTGCCTACAACAGGAGCTTCTATGGTGGTCACTGGCATGTCACCTCAACAAGGGTCAGCCTTTCACCTTGCCCCTAGCCAGGCAAACTATGACAACAGATGCATCGGACTACGCCTGGGGGGCACACATGGCAGGACGTGCGTTCAAGGCGTATGGTCTGCAGATCAAAGGAATCTGCACATCAGTCAAAAAGAGATGCTAGCTGTACAGAATGCTCTGACAGCCTTCAAGAATCTATTACATCCAGGACAACTTACAATAAGGACGGACAACACCACAGTAATGTGGTACATAAACAAGGGGGTACACACTCCTACCCTCTATGCAGGCAAGCAATGACCTTGTGGAACACAGCTCTGGCTTATCAAGTTCACTTACAAGCTCAATTCCTGCCAGGACAAAAGAACACATTGGCAGACGACCTCAGCAGAAACATCATGGATCCCTATGAGTGGAAACTGGATCCACAAGTGTTTGCAATGATGACTCAAAAATGGGGCCTTCCAGATATAGACCTGTTTTCCAGAATCCTCAAAACTATCAACTAACAAAAGTTTGTACAAGGGCACTTCACCATAAAGCTTGGAAAGTGGACGCACTCTCATTCAGCTGGAAAAACCTGACAGTATATGCCTTCCCTCCATTGCCTCTCCTCACAAAGGTGCTTGTGAAAGTCAGAAAGGAGAGACCACGACTGATACTCATAGCCCCAGACTGGCCACGCCAGCACTGGTACCCAGTATTGAGGAATATGGCCCAGGGCCCACCTTGGATCTTGCCACAAACTGCCCATTTGCTCACACAGCTAAAAACCTTAAATCTGGCTGCATGGAAAATCACCTAAACATCCAGCCAGCTCCTCTTTCCCAAGCAGTTATGGATGTTGTTCTGGAAGCTAGGAGGCCCAGCACCAGGATGGCCTATGCGGACAAATGGAAAAGGTTTTGTGCTTGGAACCAAACTAAAGGCCAAAACACACTTCAACCTCACCTGCCTCAGATTCTACAGTATTTAACTGGGATGTTGCACAAAGGACTTTCTTTTTCTTCCATTAAAATCCATGCAGCAGCTATTTCAGCCCACTACAACACAGAACCACCCTTATTTTCGCATCCACTTCTAAGGCAGTTCCTCAGAGGAGCAAAAAATATTAGGCCCCCCAGGAGAGCACCTACACCAACATGGGACCTCAATTTTGTTCTGGAAAAACTTATGCTACCTCCCTTTGAACCAGCTTTCTCTGCAGATCTACAGTTCCTATCATGGAAGACTGCCCTGCTGCTAGCAATAACTTCAGCTAGAAGAGTCTCAGAGCTGCAGGCACTAATGGCAGTGGAACCTTTCCTCATTTTCCATCAAGACAGAGTTTCTCTACGAACTAATCCTTCCTTCATGCCTAAGGTGGTTTCCAGTGTGTCTTTAAATCAAACTATTCACTTACCCAACTTCTTCCCAAACCCACAGAACAAAGGAGAAAGACTCTTGCATTCCTTGGACATTCACAGGCAACTTCGCTACTACTTGGGTAAAACTAAGGCTTTCAGAAAATCTGACCAGCTCTTTGTATCCTATGCTACAGCTTCACAAGGGAAGGCTATATCAAAACAAACCATTTCCAAATGGATAGGACATTGCATTCGTTTTTGCTATACCCATTATGGAAAACCAGTTCTTGCTACCATTAGGCCCCACTCTACCAGGGCAACAGCTACATCTACAGCCTTTCTCAGGGGGGAACCAACCAAGGAGATTTTGGAAGCTGCAACTTGGAGTTCAGTACACACTTTTACCAAACACTATCACTTACCACTTTACTCTAAGACTAGGGATGGCTTCGCCACTGCAGTTCTGCAGGGCCTTCTAGCCTCCTCTAATCCTCTGTAACTCCTCCACCCATCCATAGCTTTGGGATTCTACCCAAGTGTGATGACTGCAGCAGGGTAACACGATGAACATAGTACAGTTTTGTACCTACCATAAATGTAGATGCTAGAGTGTACACCCTGCTGCAGTCCAGGTTACCCTCCCTCCATCCCCTCTGATCTAACTGGCTAAATCTATACAATACTTTCCTGATGTATTTGCTTATAGCTGGAGGGATTTTTGTGTTTGTGCAAAAAAATTACTTTATTTGGTACTAATTACTGACCACCTTTTGGGGGGCACCTGACATCTGGGGCAAGAAAAACTGAAGAAGATGGTGTCGGATGCATTATATATACCCCTGGCACTCTGACGTCAGGGAAGAAGTGACAGCAATCAACGCCGGACCAAGACTTTGGAATTCCGGCCGACTGCGGGACCGCCTGACAACAGGATAACCCAAGTGTGATGACTGCAGCAGGGTGTACACTCGAACATCTACATTTATGGTGGGTACAAAACTGTACTTTTTCTCCTTCATTAACTGTTTATAAAACTAAAGATGGAAAGATGATGTGAGCAGTTTACTTGAAATAGAGTAGAGCCAGTTATGTTACATTTCTGAACTTGTACAAAAAGTACATTTTCTTGCTGATATTACAGTATCTTGTTCAAATAAGTAACACTTTGTATGCCAGTGTGTTGCACAGACACAGAGTACAAGCACTTGGGGATGAAGGGAGTCCACTTAGTTATTTGTTTTTCATAATGAGTAGGGGTCAAGGGTGAAATGAAAAAGAAAAAAAGTTTGAAAAGATAAACACTTATCCGTGTGCATCCTCAACTCAACTTGGTCTTTTCTCATTACTTTGTGTTCCTCCTTTATATGAGGAAGAGATGGTGCTTCAAAATACTGGCCTGTTCTTAGTTGCTTCAGGTTTCATTCAGAAATCATAGTGATAGGACAGCTGCAGTGGTGATCTAGAACATTGCTACTCAAGGGGTGGTCTGTGGGCCAGTGTCGGCCCTCAAACAATTTCTGTATTTTATTAAGTAAAGAAATACAGCATTTCATTACTTGAACAGAAGAAAATATAAATGGCCCATGGAGCTCCTAAGCTGGGATTCTACTGCCAGAGAGAGAAGAGGATTGGTTAACTGCAGAAACCTGTGGGATGACAGTGCAGTTAACCAATCAGTTTTCCAACTTTCTGTTCTTGATGGCTGGCTGTTGAAGCAGGTACTAGTGCAGGTGGCAGGCTGTTGAAGCAGGTACTAGTGCAGGTGGCATTTTTTAATCAGTTGTGGATTTACTTGGGGGGAACCAAGGGCACTTGTGTTTTTTTTTTTTTTTTTCTTTCTAGCAAATTTTTAATGACTGCAGTAGCTAAATAATGACAGGCATTTCAGTTTCAGACTCCATGTCCCCCAGAAAATATAATATAAAGCACGTTGTTGCAACTTTATTTGCAGATAGATTCCTAAACTCCAGAGGTTGAGAGGGCAGAGGAGTTTTGCAGTGGTTGCCCTATGTGGTTCTGACAGCAGCAAGTTGAAATATGATTTGGGGTGATTATTTATGCATTTATTTTATTGTAAGCACATATCTGAGGAACATGTAGTTATGCAAGTGGCTGGAAGTGGTGTGTGTATGGGTGTGGGGGTGTATGGGTGCATGTGGGCATTTCTGCATTGCTCTTAACTGTCTGTGATCCTGCCTCATGTTTTAGTATGTTCCTTACAAGATTTGTGGTTTTCTGTCAAATTTTTAACTGTAGTCAGTGAATAATGACAGACATGTGAGTTTCATACTTTGCACCATTCAGAAAATGCTTGCCAGTGCAAAGCTTATTTTGGCAACTGTCTATGAATGTAAGCAATATTTGAAATGTGCCACTGATTGGGTCTGTGTAGATTCTTTTGGGAGCAAGGATGAGGAGACATGGGTCTGTGTAGATTCTTTTGGGAATAAAGATGTGGAGACGTGATGTATTTAAAGTTGCTGTCATACACATGATGATGTCATTTTTTCTTTCACTCTAATCCCAGTATAACACCAGAGCAGTGCATAGGAGCTGTTATTTATTTATTTATTTATGATATATGTATGTATGTTTTAGTAGAGAGAGGCAGTATTCCTAGGTATTTCTAGACTTGCCTCTTTGTATCCTTGTAAGAATTTGTCATCTCAGTTTATTGGGAAATACTTTTTTGTTCATTTTGAACATTCAAGCCTGGAAACAATTTCTTCCCTGAAAGCAAACAAGACTGAATATCTATCCTTAGTCAAAATTTGTAAGGTCATCATAGGATCAAAAGGTGTGTGGGGGGACTATAAAATGTACATCAGAGTGTCTAGAAAAGTGTCGTTTCTGGGGTCCATTTCAGTGCAGTCTTGCCCAGTCTTACTGTGAGGCTTAATACGAGGTGTGGAAATGCAAGAAAACTCATTCAGGGGGGTGTGGGTTCTACATTGTATATAGGTTCATAGGTAGGTACTAGGCTATCTGCCCGAGGGCATTTATAAGCCTAGCCAGAGTGTGTCAGCTTTCGCTGCCCCATTGATTAACTGAGCCTCTGTCAAGAAGAGCCAATCAAGTGATCCCAGGGGTGTATTTTCTGTTACCCATCCACTCGTCAAGGTTTCTCTTGAAGAGTGTTAGTGAGGGGCTCTGCCTAATGTAGTTAGGAATTTTGTTCCAAAGCATGGTGAGTCTCTGTGACAGGAATCTATCCCTCCAGCATGTTCTATTTATTGTTGTGGCGAGGTTTAGCTCACTAGAGCGAGTGGCTCGCAGTGACTTGGATTTCTTTAGGTGGAGCATGTCCATCAATTCTGAGTTGGACATGGCTTTGTAAGTCAGGCAGAGATCACCTCTGCGTAAGCGATATGCCACTGAGTATGAGTACAGCTGGAGTTTTTCCAATCGGGCTGCATAGGACATATGTTTGAGGCCAGTAATCCTCTTGGTGAGGTACTTTTGTGGTCTTTCCAGCTGTTGGAAGTGTCTTGTGAGGTACATTCCAAATGGGGCATTGTACTCTATGATGGGTCTGATGAGTGACGAGTAGAGGGGCACTATAACCTCTTTATTTCTAGATGCGAACCCTTTAGTAATTAGATGGGCTACATAGAAGGATTTCCTAACTACTTTGGAAATATGATAGTCAAAGGAGAGATAGCTATCTACCTTGGTCCCCAGATCTCTTATTACCTCTTCTGTATTAAGGGGACTGCCACCTATGTGGTAATTCATGGGTGTTTTTGTTTTTCCCAAACAGGATGACCATGCATTTTTTGGCAGTTAGCTTGAGACCATGACTTTGACACCAGGTGTCCATCTCAGTAAGGCCCTTTTGGAGAATGTCCGTGTCAGCCGGAGAGTCAGTTATGGCTCCCAGTTTGCAGTCATCGGTGAACTTGGTTAGCCATAGTCCTCCTGTGTTTGCCTCTACTTCTGAGAAGTATATGCCGAACAGTAGGGGTCCCAGGACTGAGCCTTGTGGGACACCACTTGTGACTGGTTTGGAGTCGGACCTGGAGCCTGCTATTCTTACCGTGCGAGTTCCGTCTGTAAGCCAGTTGGCAACCCATCTCGTGACATAGGGGTTTATGTTCAGGCTGGTGAGTTTTTCTATAATTCCCGAGTGGAGAATATTGTTAAGTGCTGTAGTTTAATTGCATTTAATTTACAGGAGTACCAGTCTGCGACAGATCAGAAAGATTAATGACTGGTACATCCCAAATGTTCTTTCACCATAGATTGAGAAGCACTGGTCTAGAAGGTCTAGGTTTGATTTCACTGTTGAGGCACTTACTTCTTTAGTGCTGTGCTCCTGGACTTAAACCAGCATTTTCGTCTTCAGAAGTTTCTAACTGATGAAACCCTTCTAGCTCTGGTTCAGCGAGCATGGTGATCTAGTCTATCCTTTTGTTTGTCAAGATATATTTGTATTTATATTCATAATCCTGGATTGCAGTCCTATCGGACAGAAGAGAGCATCTGCATTACTTGAAAAGAAAACCTTCACCCTATCTGTCTCATGCCATGATCTCAGAGTTTGTCATTTTAAGAAGCATGGTTTATCCTGCTGTCAGCTTAATTTCTTCTGACTATTGAGAAATAAGTTAAATATAAATACATGCTACATGGCATATACATTCTGCCCATACACTTTTTGTTCATGTTTGCCACAAGTGAATTCCATGTTTGCCACAAGTGAATTCCACATACGTAAGTGTACTAAAACATTATCCTCATTCAACAATTTTCAGAAAGCGTGAAGATCGGTTAAAATAAATATTTAGCAAACTCCATGACTTAAACTTTCCTCCTCCGTTGTGTGCTTACTTGTGTATAGGTCCAAACGACTACCAGGGCCTTTATAATCCTAGCCTCACAACCCAAGCCAGTTATGTCCCTATGTATTGTGGGTTTGTATTAGTGTCCCTATGTATTGTGGGCTTTTATTAGGAGGGGATATGTTATTTAGGAAGACTTTAAACCTTGTTAATTTGAGCATAGTTTGACTCTCTCTATCAGATACATGGAGTCCAGACCCAGGATGAATTTCCTATTTCCCATCCATTGGTCAAGGTTACATTCAGATAGGATAAGGGATGGGGAGCCTGTTCCAGGGAATGGGGATCCTCTGAGGCACACATCTGTCTCGACAACATGTCCTATTTATGTTGCAAACATAAGTGGAAAAGGTCCATAGGAGTTGGATCTGAGGATGTCTTGTATGCAAGGCTTAGATCACCTCTTAGTAGGAGACATTGTAGAAATGGTGTTAATGCAATCTATGTAGGACAGTGTGTGTTTTTTTTTTTTTTTTTTTTTTTGTTTTTTTTTGTTGTTTTTGTTTTTTTGCCTTGGATTTTCTTGGTAAGGAACTTGGTGGGTGTTACAACTGCTGCATATGTCTGGACAACTACATGCTGAAGGGGTCACCATACTAGAGTCTATTAAGGGCCTAATTAATTGGCACTATGACTTCTTTGGACCCGAATGCCATGCCCTTACCTAAAAGTTGTGTGACCTAGAGCAATTTTCTTACTACCTTGGCCACATGTTGGTAAAAGGCCAGGTTGGCATGTACATGTGTGATGCCACCAAAACAAAAACATCATATCAAATGGCCTGGTTGGCATCTACATCTGTGCTGCCAGCAAAACAAAAACAGCATATCAAATGATGTTCATTGTTGTACTCTGACCTTCTCTGCCTCAGTCAGATT